>NW_006404613.1:0-2815 GCF_000299155.1 Elephantulus edwardii
GCAGGAGAGATACATTATCCTCATGACGAATTTGAGGCTCAGAGATACGGGTATTGCCCTAGATGACATGGCAAGTTTATGGTAGAGCAGATTAACAATTTAGGTTATCTTTTTAAGATTCCCCCAAACATTCTTTCTTCCTTCCTTTGGCTCCAAGGAGTAGTGAGTTGGGAGTAGTGAGGAATATGGAGGCAGGAGAGACTCAAACACCCAATACCGGTATTCCCATTTTGCCTCTTCAGCCATTTTCTCTAACACTTGTGAGGTTTGGGATTGGCACAGACATTTCCCTGAATGGATCAAATATATTTTCCATCAGTGCATATATAATGGAACCGCATATAAAACAACTGTCTTAAATTTTTTCTTTCTGAGTCAATTTACTCTGAGACAGTTCAATCACAACCTATTCTCTCCATTCTAAGAGTAAAAATCTCACTGCTACAAAAATAAGCAAAGCTGATGACATATAAAAGGAAATTGAAACAATCATGAGATCTAGTTAGACCTTTGACTAGATTTAGTGCACACCTGGCACCATGCAGACATTGTAATCTTCTTGCTCCACCAACTGGAGGACAATATAAAATTTACAGCAATTAATTTAATGGAAAAATTGCCTCCTAATAATCTTAAATCAAAGTCATCAGCCTATACAAAAATATCAACAATCTTAATTAGTTCGTTCTAACAACTCTTGCTGTTATGTTCCATCACATTGCAAACAACTCACAGCTGATCCTCCAGCAGCAGGTGGTGGATTTGAACCACATGTCTTTGAGTGGGCAGCACAACTCCTTACCCACTAGGCAACCAGAGCTCCATAATTTAACTCTTATGTGGTTGAAAAGTCTGTGATGGTATAAGAGTAAATAGCCAAATCAAAAGCCAGTCAGACAGTGAGAAGAAAACAATATCTATTCATATTCATATATCTATGAATATGAATATATATGTATGAATATAATGTTGGTTTGGGTGCTGTCAAATACATTTTCAATTCATAGCATCTCCATGTGCTGGAGTAGAACTGCCCCATAGGGTTTCATAGGCTGCAATCTTCGTGGAAGAAGATCTTTCTTCCATGGAGCAGCTGGTGGGTTTGAGTATTTTGTGCCACCAGGGCTCACTTTAGAAATGAAAGAATCCTCTTTAGAGTCTCATTTTAGAAATGAAAGAATCCACTAATACGTATGTATAAATGACATGAGACATTAAGAGATGTTAATCAAACACTCAATTTGGAAGGGAGGTGGTTAACTACAAAACTTGCCAAATGCTACTAATGATCAATGATTTTCTTGTTATTCACCCTGTTATCATTTATTTTTCATACACTCTCTCTCTTTCTATCTCTGAGATGTTTCTAAACTCGAGATTTACTACATGCACTTTCTAAGGTAGATGAAGAAATAGGAGGTTAACACAAAAGCCAGTAAAAGTTAGAAAGCATGCTAACTACATTTTATTTGCAAAATTCAAAAGCATGTTACTGGCTATCTAGTATACTAATTGTTGGTGCCCTTTCCCAGTTTTGGTGAGTAATGTTCTCTATACAGGTGATTGATAGAAGTTAATGGTTCTTTCAGACACTTGCTCATATACTGTGTTGACACACATGCATATATGCATGTATGTGTGTATGTATATATGTGTGTGTGTATACACACACACACACATATATCCATACAAGTGTCACTGCATCACAAGAAGACCTCCACTAGTGAGTTTTTCCCTTCATATATTTCTACTCACAAAAATGAGCCCAGATAATGACTTTAGAATAGGAAACAAAACTAGAGAGAAAAAAAATCAGTGTGAAGTGGTACGCTGTCCAATGGAATAACTCAATGCAAATTTATGTAGTGGTAAAGTGCTAGAAAGTCCTTTCATTAGTATTTTAAAAATGGTTATAGTAAAAAGAAGTTTGCAGATTCATTTGATGGTAGTAACCACAGGCACCATTGCAATGGCACTGGCTGAGTTGGAGTTAACGATGTCCTCATACTCTGGGGGTGGGTCTAAATGAGGTTCCGTTTCACTCCTGCGAAGGGTCACCTGGCCAGTGGCCTCTTCATAGGTTGGTGGGGGTTCACAGTTGGATAGACGGGTGGAGACAGAATCTGAACGACCAACTACATATTCCAGAAAGCCTGGAGACAGCCCACTGCTATCATACATTTCGTCTGGCTGGGAAGGAGGGGTGATGATATTAAGATGCTGAGGAAAAGGAATGTGGCCCTCCGTCACTGTTTGTCTGCGAGTTTTGTTTCTCAGGAAGCATCTCCAGATTAAGAAGATGACAAGAAGGATGATGAAAAGGCCAAAGATTAACGGAAAGGTCAGGTAGAATTGAAACCAGTCACTTCCTCTGTTATTCTCCCCCTGGTGCGCTTTTGTGTAGGTGCTCCAAAATTCTTTCTGAAAATGCAAGACAAATCAGGAATTAATACAATGATGAGAAATATCAGATAATTAACTGTCAGGCTTCAATAAACATTAATATGCCATAAAGCCCAAACCAGATTTGTTGGTTTAAATAACCAGTAGCCTATAGTTTTTATGATCCCCACAAAATCACAAATAAATCATGGTGCCCAATCTGTATGCTCCTTAAAATGGTTAGTAAGAATCTCTGAGTCTTTTTCAAAACATGGAATTATGATGGTTTAGAGGAAAAAAATAAGGAATAATAGGTTTCTTCTTTCTTGTTTCCACCAAATAATTTTCTGTGAAATATACAACACAAAATTCATTCTCCATGTCCAACTATGAGGTTCTGATCATATTTTCTGCATCATCTCATCATTAACCC
>NW_006404614.1:0-742 GCF_000299155.1 Elephantulus edwardii
TTAGCATTTGATTCAGGAAAGGCATTTGACAAAATCCAATAACCTTTCCTGATAGACACTCAACCAAATTGGAATAGAAGGGGATTTCCTCAACATAATGAAAAGTATATATGCAAAATCAAGAGGCAACATCACTCTCAATGGAGAAAGACTAAAATCATTTTCCTTGCAGACAAGGATGCCCACTGTAATCACTTCTTACAATATTGTATTGGAAGTGCTTGCTAGGGCAATATGACAAGAGAAGGAAATAAAAAGCATCTAGATCAGCAAAGAAATGGTTAAACCAGGCAGCTCCTTGTAGGCAACGATTCTGAAGCTCCTTCTAAAATACTTTTGACATGTTGTAAGGAGGGACCAGTCCTTGGAGAGGGACATTATGCTTGGGAGAGTGGAGGGACAGACAGCTCAGGAAGGGAAGGCCCTGTATGAGGCGGATTGATCCAGTGACTGGGGTAATCGGGATTGGCACAGGACAGAGAATTTAGGGCTATTATATGCACATAGGGTCGCTATGAGTCGCAAGTGACTTGACAGAACATAACAACAACAACAACATATGCAGATGATGTGATATTGTACACAGAAAACCCCGATGACTCAAAAAAATCCCAAAAAACCTGTTAGAATTAATAGGCCAATTTAGTATATAGGATTCCTCTAAAGTAACATGAGAACTTACTCACAGACAGAAATAAAGAAAGCAATACCATTTACAATAGCCAACCACAAATTTAGATAC
>NW_006404614.1:2293-2814 GCF_000299155.1 Elephantulus edwardii
TGCTCTAAATCTGGCAATAAGGAAGATGCAAATAAAAACCACAATGAGGTACCATCTCACTCCAGTAACAGTGACAAAGTTTAACAGGATAGCAAGTAATAGATGTTGGAGAGGATATGGAGAGAAAGCTACTCTTATACATTGTTGGTGGAATTATAAAATGGTGCTACCATTCTGGAAGGCAGTTAGGTGCTTCCTCAAAAAGCTTAGCATAGAAATTCCATATGACCCAGGTATTCCACTGCTTGGAATATACCCTGAGAATATGAGAACTGAGGCACAAATTGAGATTTGTACACCACTGTTCATAGCAGCATTATTCACCATCGCAAGAACATGGAAACAGCTCAAATGTCCAACCACAAATGAATGGATTGAGAAATTATGGTGCATTCACACAATGGGATACTATGTAGCACACAGGAGCAATAACGTTGTAAATTATTATCTATCTTGGGGAGGGGGACTGGAGAGCATTATGCTGAGTGAACTCAGTCCCACAAAGATAAATATTGTATAAG
>NW_006404615.1:0-622 GCF_000299155.1 Elephantulus edwardii
AAACACAGATAGACATTCTTCTGATATTCGCTGCTTTCAGCCAAGATCCATCTAACATCAGCAACAATATCCCTAGTACTACGACCCCTTCTAAACCCAGCCTGGATGGGAAACTCAGTGGATGGTCAGCTAAGCATCTACAGAGAGTTTGAATTTTCAATTCCTGTGGATTATTATAATTATGTGTACCATTTGCCATGTTTAGCATGCTTGCACTTGGTAAAAGTAACTAGGTGTTTTCTTAAACTCTTCCCACTTGTCTGAATAGCTATACCATATGTGCACAAAGTACTATATAAACCATAAATTTAAATTCCAAATTCAATATGAATGCCCTGTATTTTATTGTTAAGGAAATTTTTTTCTTGGAAATATAGTAAAATAAATATAAAAAATTTTATTTGAAAGTACTTTTTTGTAGCAACAATAGAAAATATAGGCAAAATATCCAGACTCAATCCATTATTTGTAAGGAAATTATTTTACCAATAGATAATTCTTTCTCTTTTGCTTTATTCTAATTTTATAATTTTTGCCTCCTTGGTACTATATTTAGATGATTCAGCTTCTCTCTATGATTCTCATTAATAATATATTGAGTTCTTTAATCCTGTTTTCATAC
>NW_006404615.1:903-2691 GCF_000299155.1 Elephantulus edwardii
GAAGAGATTGAGATTGTTCACAGGTTAATTTACTTGGCTCCACAATCAACACTCTTGGCACCAACAGCCAGAAAATTAAAAGACACATAGTGATGGGAAAGTCTGCTATTAGGGACCTCTGCAAAGTACTGAAGAGCAATGGTGTCACTCTGAATACTACGGTGAGCCTGATGCAGGTCATGGTCTTTACAATCACTTGTTATCTGTCAGAGAGCTGGAGAATGACTAGGGAGGATAGTAGGAAAATTGATGCCTTTGAGCTGTGGTGTTGGAGAAGACTATTGAATATACCATGGACTGTTAAGAAAACGAGCAGATTTTTCCTAGATAGGGTTAAAACAGGCTGCTCCTTGGAAGCAAGCATTCTGAAGCTTCATCTGCAATATTTTTGACATGTTGCAAGGAGGGACAAGTTTTTGGAGAGGGACATCATGCTTGGGAGTGTGGAGGCACAGCTCAGGAGAGGAAGATCTTCTATGAGGTGGATTGGCTCAGTGACTGGGGTAATCATGGGGCGGTGTGGGGTATGTTGTTGGAGACAGTGCGGTTGGAACAGAATAGAACAGGATTTAGGGGTGTTGTACATAGGGTAACTATGAGTCACCCCAACAGCACATAGCAACAACAGCAATATATATCATTAAGCGAATTATTAATTTTAATGAGCTTATTGAATAAAAAATTTCTATGCTTACATAAATCCCAATTTAATGAGAAAATATACTTCTTGTAGTGAAATAAATTCCAAAATATTATTTCAATCTTTAAATACACTATCTTTGGTAATAATAACAACAAAATAACCAAACAAACAAGAACCTACAGCTGACTTGTGAATAAATGAAACCAGCTCTTAAAATGAACTCTTGAGGGATATTCCATTCTATTTTCTTTTTTACTTATTCATAAGTTATAAACTTTTAATAACATATAACAAACTCCTATTAAAAGTTGAATACTTAACTGACAGCTAAAGTCATAAACCAGTAAAGACTCAATGATGATAAAATCTCCACTCTCAGACCTAAAATAGTCCAGGAAGGAAAAAAATATATGTGATTACAGAGATTTTAATTTAAAACAGTCATGCTGAAACTGAAGAGGACCTGAAGCACCTGCTGCAGAAGGTCAAGGACTGTAGTCTTCAATACTGATTGAAGCTCAACATTAAGAAGACAATGATTCTCACCACTCTTATCAAGAAGAAATGATTGTCACCATGGTAGATGGAGCAAGGATTGTAGGTATATTACATGTATTTCCTTCTGAAATATTTCTAGATTAATGCAAAACTCCAAACTTTTGGTTATAGCTGAATATTTTAGTGTTTTTATCACCTAATGTCTCAAAGTTATGTCCCAGGCTGGTATACCAAATCTATTGCTACAAAGAATATTTCCATCAATAATGACCATGTAGGATAGGGTCACTATGGGTCACAGGTGACTCAATGGCACATAACAACAAAAAGTAACAACATATATTCTGCACCATAGGTACAGAGAGTAATTGCAATGAAAATTTAAGAAAACCCATTGGAACAGATGAAGGGAAGTACTGTTTAAAAGGAATATGTAAGTATGACAACAGCTCAAAATAAGAGCTACATTGCAAAGAGTACTGAGGGGGATAGTTGGAGGGAGGTAGTTGTACAATAGTGAATTAATTTTTAAAAAAAGAACTGGGGAGGACAAAAGGAGGGAGGGATAAAATGTACAATAATAAATTAATGAAAATCTAACTTTTCTGGAAACTTTTCTTAAAATCACAATGAAAATAAAATTATTT
>NW_006404616.1:0-1946 GCF_000299155.1 Elephantulus edwardii
AATGAGGGGAGTGGAAAGGAGAAGTAAGAATACTTAGCAGGGCGTTCCCAGTAAGCCAAAACCTGTCCTCCCAGGGTGGGGTAAACTGAAACCTATCCTTCCAGGGTGGGGTAAACTGAAACACAATGGGGTGAGTGGAAAGGAGAAGTAAGGTTGGGGGTTCCCTGTCCTCCCAGGGTGGGGCAACATGTCCAGACATGTCCTTAGAGAATTACAAAATGGCTTCAGCTAGGTAGAACAAAATGGCTTCCAACAGCTAGAAGGGGCTATTCCTTGGAGAGGGTGTGATATTCAGAAAGGCAAAGGAGAGGAAAGCCCTCAATCAGGTGGATTGACACAGTGACTGCCACAATTGGCTCTAGTTCATCAGGAATTGTGAGGATGGCACGGGATAAGACAGGGTTCAGATCTTTTGTTCATAGTGTCTTCAACTTGATGGCACCTAACAATGACAACAGCATCTGTGTTAGTTTATGTAGGCAGTGAGTTTATAAAAATTTTGTCCACTTACTCTAGATTTTCAAATTTGTTTGAGTATAATTTATCATATTGTTATTGTTGTTCTGTGTTGTTGATTCAGAACCGACTCAAAGCTGATCCTCCAGCAGATTTTCAGAGGCAATAAACTGCACTGGACAAGACTGTCCACTTTTTCCCCATGGAGCAGATGGTGGATTCAAACTGCATGCCTTTGTGATGGCAATGCAGCTTCTTACTACTAGGCCATCAGAGCTTCCCTTTAGTTTGTCACAATATTTTGTTTTTTATTTTGTTATGTGCCATTGAGTCACCTGCAAATCACAGCAACCATATGTACAATAGCTCTGGACCCTGCCCTGTCTTAAGCCAATTTCATGGTCTCTGACACACTTGCCCCTATTAACCCAGTTACTGAGTCAATCCATCTCATCCAGGGTCTTCCTCTTTTACACTGTCTCTCCAGCCTTGCAAGCATGATGTTCTTCTCCAAGGGCTAGACCCTCCTGGAAATATGCCTAAAGTATGTAAGTTGAAGCTTCAAAATCTTTGCCTCTAAGGAGCAGCTCAGTTCTTCTCAGTTTCAACAAGTAAGGTCATCTGCAATATTCAGGTTATTGATGAGTCTTCTTCCAATTCTGTTGCCACATTCCTCCTCATAAAGTCCAGCCCGCCAGACGATATGCTTCACATACAGATTGAAAAGAAGTGTAGACAGGATGTATCCACGACTTACACCATTCCTAATTGTAAACCATGAAGTAAGTGTTTCCTTGTTCTGTTCTGACGATAGCTTCCTGGTCCAAGAAAAGTTTCACATGAGCACAGTTAAGTGTTCTGAGATTCCCATTCTTCTCAAGGTTGTTTGTTGTTGCTGTTGTTGTGTGCCATTGAGTCACTTGCGACTCATAGCGACCCTATGTACAACATCCATAAACCCTGCTCTATCCTGTGACAATCGCACTGCCTCTGACACACACATCCCGATTACCCGAATCACTGAATCAATCCACCTACTAGTGGGCCTTCACCTGCTGCGCCATCCCTCCACCCTCCCAAGCATGATGACCCTCTCCAAGGACCTGTCTCTCCTTACATGTCCAAAATATGTCACACAAAGCCCCAGAATCCTTACCTCCAAGGAGCAGCCTCGTTTAACCCTCTCCAGGATGAATCTGTTTGTTTCCTTGGCAGTCCAGGGTATGTTCAATACTCTTCTCCAGCACCAGAGCTCAAAAGCATCAATTCTCCTTCTATCCTCCCTAGTCATTGTCCAACTTTCTGATGCATAACAAGTGATTGCAAAGACCACAGCCTGTATCAGACATACCTTAGTCTCCACAGTGACACCATTGCTCTTCAGTACCCTGGAGAGGTACCTAACAGCAGTCTTTCCCATCGCAATACATATTTTTATTTCCTGGCTACTGGTACCAAGAGTGTTGACTGTGGAGCCAAGCAAACTAAAG
>NW_006404616.1:2236-2796 GCF_000299155.1 Elephantulus edwardii
TGCTGCCAATTGGTCCAGTGGAGAGAATCTTTGTCTTCTTGACATTGAGCCTCAATCCATATTGAAGGCTGCAGTCCTTGACCCTCTGCAGCAAGTGCATCAGGTCCTTCTCAGTTTCAGCAAACAGGGTTGTCTTCTGCATAACACAGATTGTTGATAGATCTTCCACCAATCCTGACGCCACACTTCTCATAGAGCCCAACCTCTTGGATAATCTGTTCTGCATACAGGTTGAAAAGGTATGGAGATAGGGCACATCCCTGGCATACACCTTTCCCAATTTTGAATCATGCAGTGTTTCCCTGCTCTGTCCTGAAGACTGCCTCTTGGTCAAAGTATAGGTTTCGCATTAGAATGATCAAGTTTTCTGGGATTCCCGTTCTTCTCATAGTCAGCCAGTTTGTTATGGTCCACACAGTCAAACTCCTTTGCATAATCAATGAAACACAGATAGACATTCTTCTGGTATTCCCTCCTTTCAGCTAAGATCCATCTAACATCAGCTAAAATATCCCTAGTACCACAACCCCTTCTAAACCCAGCCTGGACTTCTGACAGTT
>NW_006404617.1:0-566 GCF_000299155.1 Elephantulus edwardii
TCTACTCCTGCTTTTTTTGTGTTTGTCATTTGCTTGATATTGTTTTCCAGCCTTTGATTTTGAGTCTTTCTCTCCATTTTTAGATGTGTCTCTTCAAGGTAAAATATTCACTGGCTTTGGTATTTTTATGCTTTTTGCAACTATTTTTCTCTTACTTGGCATATTTAGTCCATTCACATTAAGTGTAATTATTGCCATGCCAGGTTTTGTCATTCTGATGCATTTCTTTTTCTATTTTTCTTTTTCCTATGTTCCATCCACTTTTCCTTTTTCTGTGTGAAAAATGTCACTTAAAATTACTTGTAGTTATGGTCTTGTTTTCGCAAATTCCTTAAGTCCTTCTTTTCTGCAAAGCATCTAATTTCTCCTTCATATTTGATGGAGACTTTTGCTGTGTATAGGCTCTTTGGCTTTTGATTGTTTTCTTTCCATTTTCTGTATATGCTATCCATTTTCTTTTAGCTCACATGGTTTCTGCTGAGAAATCAGAACTTAATCTAATTGTTTCCCCTTTGTAGGTGACACTGTTTTTCTCATGCTGCTTTTATAATTCTGTGTTAAGTGCC
>NW_006404617.1:1846-2524 GCF_000299155.1 Elephantulus edwardii
TTTTTGTTGTTGTTGTTGCTGTTATGTGCCATCAAGTCACTTGAAACACATAGAGATTCTATGTATAATGGCTTTGAACCCTACTATATTCTTTAGCCAATATCATTGTCTCCAATATATCTATTCCCATTACTGCCATCATTGAGTTAATCCATTTCATCCAGGGTCTTCCTCTCTTTCACTATCACTCCACTTTACCAAGTGTGATGTCCTTCTCTAAGGACTGGTCCGTCATGGCAATATGCCCAAAGTATGTGACACAGAGCTCCAAAATTCTTGCTTCCAAAGGACAGCCTGGTTTCACCCTCTCAATGAGAGACATATTTATTCTCTTAGTAGTCCATTATATATGTTCAACATTATTCTCCAGCACCACAAAGCAAAGGCTTCAATTCATTTTCTATTGTCCTTTGTCATTGTTCTCTCTGACTCTCAGCGAGTAATTGAAAAGGCCATCGTTTAGATTAGGCAGATCTTAGTCTCTAGGTTGACATCTTACTCTTCAGTATTCTGAAGAGGTCCCTGGCAGCAGATTTCCTCAATGTAATTTGTCTTTTGATTTTTTTGGTTGCTGATACCAAAAGTACTGATTTTGGAGCCAAGCAAGCTGAAGCGATTAACAATTTCAATCTCTTCTTCCTCTCTCATGCTGTTGCTAATTGGCCCAATGGAGTGGTG
>NW_006404618.1:0-2783 GCF_000299155.1 Elephantulus edwardii
AACAACAACAACAACAACAACAACAACAACAACAACAACAAAGGGACCCAGATCCTGGAGCCAAGATCACCTGGCTTTGTATCCTGGATCCACTAAATTACTTTGGGTAAATTATTTAACATTTTACTACCTCAGTTTTCACATGGCTGTTTTTGGAGTTCTGATGGCATACAGTCAGTAGAGATAGCATTTCTCTTGCAGTTAGAATCCACCAGCTGCTCTGTGAGAGAAAGATGGAGTCTTCTCCCCTGATACTTACAGTCTCTGAAAAGCCACTGGAGGATCCGCTATGAGTTGATACTAACTCCACAGCAATGACTTTGAATTTTTGATAGGATGTTAAAACAAATAATAATACCATTTATCTCCTGGAATGAAGCCATTGAACGTCTTACAGCCTCAATTTCCACTTGGATAAATTAGGAATAGCAATACCATTTACTTCCTATGAGGAAAGCCTGGTGACATAATGCCTCATATGTTGGACTGCTAACCCAAAAGTCAGTGGTTTGAATCTACCAGCACCCTCTGGGAAAAAGAGAAAGCAATCTACTTCCATAAAGATTTACAGCTTTGTAAAACTCATGAAGATCCGTGAGTCCAAATCCACTTTATGACAGTAAATTTGGGTTTATTTGGTATTATCTGGTTGCTGTGTTACTCCTCTTGAACAGTGCCTAAAACAAACAAGTAGTCAATAAATATTGCATTAATGGACCATAAGATTGATGAGCTGGAGCATTAAAAGCCATCTTAAGAACAGGTTGAGACCTTGAATACTAATCAGCACTGGAAGAAGACTCATCAACAATCTGTGCTTTGCAAATGACACAACTTTGCTTGCCAGAACTCAGGAGGACCTAAAGCATTTGCTGCAGACGGTCAAGGACTGTAGTCTTCAATATGAATTGCAACTCAACATCATGAAAGCAAAAATTCACATCATGAAAACAAAAATTCGCATCACTGGGCCAATCGGCAGCATCATGATAGATGGAGAAGAGATTGAGATAGTTAACAGTTTTAGGTTCTTTGGCTCCACAATGAACACTGGGAAAATTTACTGTCAAGGACCACTCCAGGGTGTTGAAGAGCAATAAAGTCAGTCTAGAGACTCAGTTCTGCCTGATCTATGTTTTCTCTATTGCTTGCTATGCATCTGAGAGTTGGATAATGATTAAGGATGACAGAAGAAGAATTGAGGCCTTTGAGTTGTGGTACTAGAGAAGAGGATTGAACATACCATGGACTGCCAAGAGAATAAAACAGTTCTTTCCTGAAGAGGGGAAACCAAGTTTCTCCTTAGAGGCAAGGATTTTGTAGCTCCGTGTCACATACTTCGGGTACATGGCCAGGAGGGACTGATCCTTGGAAAAAGATCTGATGCTTGGAAGGGTGGAGGGACAGCGCAGGATAGTAAGACCCTGGAAGAAATGGATCAACACAGTAACTGGGGTAATGGAAGTAGGTGTGTCAGAGACAGTGAGATTGGCTCAGGACAGGGTAGGGTTCAGAACTATTGTGCATAAGGTCATTATGAGTTACAGTCGACTTGCTGGCACATAACAGCAACAAGAGCTCTGGTGGCCTGCACTGCTAACCCAAAATCTATGATTTTCGAGCAGTTCAAACCCAGCAATGGCTTAACCGGAGAAATATGAGCAATCTCCTCCCTTGTGATGTACAACCTTAGAAACTCAATTTATTGTAATGAGTTTGTTCCCACTCAATATCAATAAGCAGCTTTCAGAAGAGAGCCCTGATGGCACAGTCTATAGAAAGTTGTGCTGCCAAACAAATGGTCAAGGGCACCGGTGGCTTCATGGGAAAAAGATTGGCAATCTCCTCCCATTACTACTTAGAGCCTCAGAAACCTGATATACAGTCACTATGAGGATTAAAAATTCATGAGTTTTGCCGCTTTCAGCGAAACAATATTTTTCTGCAAAATGTTATTGGTGTTCTTGAGGTGAAAAAGAAATTGAACATGGTAGTGGAGGGCCTCCTTCACCTGATCCTAGAGTCCATTTGTCTTGGGAACAAAGTAATCAGAGGATCTTCACTTCTCCCGTCACTTAGCATTGTAGCATCCACCTACAGGGATGCAAAGTTGCAAAGCTAGGGGCTGGAGGAAGTAGATCAGACTCTCTTCAGCACATTTCTTCCTTAAATTTCCACCCGCTGTTCTGAATCGAGTCCTCTGAGCCACCGGACGGCGCTGCTCTCGGAGGCTTGGACTCTATGGTCGCTCTCACTGACTCCCATGAGGAAGTGCGATTAAGAACTTTGTATATATTTCCGCTTCCGATCCTTTTCCCCTCCTTTTCGAGCGGTTAGGGCTCCTGCAAACATGGTAGGAGCTTGATTATTGTGCCTGGGAACATCCAGTTTAATCTTCTGTTATTGATAGTGATTTCTATGTATAACCGAATTCTCCCGATCTGCCTCCCCAAAGGACCGGGGCTTTGTGGGCAAGAATTGAATTGATGGGTCAAAATAGACTTAGCTCTCGAGGGTGAAACTAATATTCCTTCCTCCTTTGGGGCTATTGGAGGGCGCGTTTTGTGGTGCTGGTCCACATTTTACATAGTTCTAGGAGTATTACGCGTCAACAAAGAAAGGCTTAAACGGAATTCATGTTATTTCGGCTTGATTAATGTTACAATGTGAATTGTTTGCTTGCTAGGTCAACGTTCCCAAAACTCGCCGGACTTTTTGCAAAAAGTGTGGCAAGCACCAGCCCCACAAAGTGACACAGTACAAGAAGGGCAAAGACTCTCTGT
>NW_006404619.1:0-543 GCF_000299155.1 Elephantulus edwardii
CAAAGGAGATGGGTTGACACAGTAACTAGAGTAATGGGGGTAGATATGTCAGATTCAACGACACTGGCTCAGGATAGGACAGGCTTCAGAGTACACAGAGTCGCTATGTGTCACAGGTGACTTGATGGCACATAACAACAACAAAACAGCTATGAGTTGTAGCTGAATTGATGGCATCTAACCTTTTTTTGGCATCTAACCTTTTTTTTGGCATCTAACCTTTTTTTTGGCATCTAACCTTAATAATAAAAATTCATTGGAAATCTTCAATAAGATTAACACAGTGTCTACAATAATGTATACAACCATGCCGATAATCATGAGCATAGCACAGGGTTTGGCAGTGTTTCATTTTGTTCCATGTATGGTCACTGTAAATTGTAGCTACTTTGACAGCCACTAGTAATGTCTATTGGCTGTTGTTGGTATGCGCCATCGAGTTACTTGTGACTCATAGCGACCCTATATACAATAGCCCTGAAACCTGCTCTATCCTGTGCTGCTGCAGATCAAGGGAAAAGTATTTTTATAATTATTAATAAT
>NW_006404619.1:1968-2915 GCF_000299155.1 Elephantulus edwardii
CCCCCCCAGTGCCCTCAGCTTCACAAAGTAGCCACCACCACATCCTCAGGTCCAGGATGTGAGCAGCTGACTTTGGAACAGGCCGTGATGTCTTGTGCTTGCTGGCCAGGGCCGTGCTACAGGCAAAATAAACAGTGTGGACCGTTTCCATGGCAACTACACGCTTTGCAGGAAGGAAGCTGGAACTTGGACAAGGGATAGGTTTGGCTGGAGGGGGAAAGAGCAGGCTGTTCTGGACCTTGTGCAGAATGGAGTCGGTTGGCTCCTTCTTCAGCTGGGATTAATAAGTGTCATGCTTCAGAATGAATCGTGGAGATTGGCCTCTTGGACTTGGTGGCTGTTTCTCAGCTTTTCCAGCGTTCTCCTTACCTGACGGTCTTGGGGGAAATGGAGCAGTAATGTCAGGACTGTATGTGAAAGCTGTCTGCATGCAAAATACTTTTCTGACCAAAACCCCCCAGTGCCTCCCATTCCACGAGCCCAAGATGGGCAATGCTGCTTTCAGAGTTACCCTCTACCTCTCCCCACTTCTCGTTTATAGGGAACGAACAGCTGGCCCTATAAAAATAATTGGAGCTACAATTTATGTTGACTGGATTTCAACTTCTAAATCCTGCACCGTGTTTGGGGTCGTGAGCCAAAACCAGAATCGCCCCTATTTCCCGAGCTGTGTTTGGGAATAAAAATGCCTTTGAAAGGAGCAGAAAAGTGGGTAGCTCATTAGTGGCTCATGGTGAATTGAACTAGGGAATCTGATCTCCCCAAAGAGGCGAGCTTGATTTTTCTCACTCAATCTCCATTCATTTGAGATTCATCTCTGGTGCTGATTTAAGCACACTGTTTGGCCCCTAGTCTGGGTTTGGGAAAGCTGATAACCACCACTGCCTGCCATTCCGTGGTGGATTTGAACCTCTGTCCTTTGATTTGACATCTGAACTCTCTAGCTG
>NW_006404620.1:0-1304 GCF_000299155.1 Elephantulus edwardii
TGGTGCTGGAGAAAATATTGAATGTACCATGGACTGCCAAGGGAACAAACAGGTTGATCCTGGAGAGGGTTAAACCAGGCTACTCCTTGAAGGCAAGGATTCTGGGGCTTCATCTGACATACTTTGGACATTTTGTAAGGAGAGACAGGTCCTTTGAGAGGGACATCATGCTTGGGAGGGTAGAGGGACAGCGCAGGAAGGGAAGATCCTCTATGAGGTGGATTGATTCAGTGACTGAGGTGATTGCAATGGTTGTGTCAGAGGCAGTTCAATTGGTACAGGATAGAGCAGGGTTTAGGGCTGTTTTACATAGGGTCGCTATGAGTGGCAAATGACTCGACGGCACATAACAACAACAACAATTCTGTTCACTAACAGAAATTAACAAAATGTAAGAGAAGGATAGGCAATATCCTCCCATGTGATTAACAGTTTCTGAAAATGCTATGGGTGCATCGATTCTGATTCACCACACAGCAACAAAAAGAAAGAGCTGTTCAGACAAACAACTGATGATCAGTATGCTTAAGAGAGTAAGAAAAGAAAATACAAAAGATTTGAAAAGCTATTCAAACAAAGGAAACAAACAAAGTAAGAAAATGTTAACAGTTCAAAGCAAAGATTTGAGGAGTTTTTCAACAACTTGGTAGCTATCAGAGTAGTGAGTCATCATTTGATTGTCATTAGGTTTGAAGATTAAAGTTGGGAACATCAAGTTGGACTTATAAATGTAAAATATATATTGCTAACATATGAACAAGTTGGCAATTTCACTTTAGAAATAACTAAATATAGTAAAAATGAAGCTTGCATACCCTATTATGGTAAAATACAAATTATGTAGAGAAACTCTTACATGTATATGCAAGGGGACAATAGTGAGTAAAATAATATAATTTTAAAAAGCCTGTTTCAGGGAAAAAGTTAAAATTTTTAAAAAATCAGTTCGTAGGGAGAAAAAAAGGAAACACCCTATTTAGTTTGAAAATTCAAATCACCTATTCAATTGCATAATTATCTTCAAAGCAAATATTTACATTAATAAAATTTAGCACATATACAAATATGGATAATTGTTAATACATAATATTAAAACTTTTCTAAAATGGTTATATGTATTTTTACATAATTTGTTAAAAGTTCTAAATATGAACAATGTAATTCACATTTATGTGAAAGCACTTGTTAAGAAGAAATAAAAATGTCTACTTATTAAAATAGGGGAAAATTAAATTTTTTTTTTTATTTTTGGAATTCAGATGCACTCTTATTGATTGTGCTTGTCTGTACATGTACATATCCTT
>NW_006404620.1:1839-2413 GCF_000299155.1 Elephantulus edwardii
TATTGGATTATTTACCTTTATCTTGTTGTGGTGCTCAAGTATTTCATAAATTCTGGATATAAGTCCCTTATCGGATATGTTATTACCGAATACTTGGGAAAATTAAATTATAGTAACAAAATTATAGTGACAGGAAATTTTAAATTATTCCATTATTAATTTTTTTCTAATAATCTTAATTCTGCAAGTCTAATATTAATCTCATTTTCATATTCATTTTTACATTTTATCATATTAATCTCATAGTGGTAGATGCTACCTGTTTTAATATATGTTTATATTCATGAGTTATTGCATCTTTTGATTTTTACTTTACTGTTATTTTTCTTAAGGATGTATTTTTATCATTCATGTAACATATACCTCTAGGCTATGATGTATATTTAGAATAAAAAAGGAAGAAATCAGTTATACATGATAGGGAAAAGTTAATGTTCAGATGTCTACAAATTGGTAATCAAATACAAAACTTGCACTTTACTAATCACAAGCCATTTTTTGGTACTGAAGGACAAATTAAAGCCTTTAGTTGCAATATTTAATAATTTTTTACAGAATATTAAATTATCTAGGT
>NW_006404621.1:0-2590 GCF_000299155.1 Elephantulus edwardii
AGGCCCTCTATGAGGTGGATTGATTCAGTGACTGGGATAATTGGGATGGGAGTGTCGGAGACAGTGTGATTGGCATAGGACAGAGCGGAGTTTAGGGCTGTTGTACATAGGGTCACTATGAGTCACAAGCGACTCGACGGCACATAACAACAACAACAACATGTTGCCAAAACTGAGGAGGACCTCAAGCACTTGCTGCATAAGATCAAGGATTTCTTTCTTCAATCTGAATTGTAGCTTAACATCAAGAAAACATTGATTCTTGCCACTAGGCCAATTGGTAGCACTGTGATAAGTGGAGAAGAGATTAAGATTGTTAACAGTTTGAACTTGGTTGGGTCCACAATCAACATTCTTTGCCCCAGCAGTTAGGAAATCAAATGATGTGTTGTATTAGGAAAATCTTTTGTCAGGGACTTGTCCAGAGTGTTAAAGAGCAACAATGTTAGACTAGAGACTAAGATGCACCTGATTCAGGCCACGGTCTTCACAATTACTTGCTATGCATCAGAGTGCTGAACATTGACTAAGGAAGACAGAAAAGAATCAATGCCTTTGAGTTGCAGTGCTGAGAAGAGTACTAAACATACCCTGGACTGCCAAGAGAGCAAATAGGTGTATCTTGGAGAGGGTGAAACCAAATTGCTCTTTGGAGGCAGGGATTATTAAGCTCTGTCTGACACACTTCAGTAATGTTGCCAAAAGGGATCAATTATTGGAGAAACACATGATGCTTGGAAGGTGGAGGGATAGCAGAGGAAAGGAAAACCTTGGATGAGCTGGATAGACACAACAACCGCTGTAATGGGGCTAAGTGTTTCAGAGACAGTGGATTAACTCAAGATAGGACAGGCCTCAATGCAATTGTACATAGGATCGCTGAGTTGCAGTCAACTAAATAGTACGTTACAACAACAGCCTTCCTACAGAAAGTAAAAAGAACTTCAAGCACTTATGAAATAGATCATTATGGATCTACTATAAACTTCAGTATGAACTATACAGTTCAACTTTCAAAAGAAAAAATAAACATAATTGGCTAACACAGAAGAATTTTATGAAGCAATGTATGAGCAAGAGCCTGTGGTGATGAGGGAAGAAGTTCAATCTGCTCTGAAGGAATTGGCAAAAAACAATGCCACAGGAATTGATGGCATCCCAATTGACATATTTCACCAAAGAGATGCAGCCCTGGACATGATCACTTAGTTGTCCCAAGAAATCTGGAGAACAACCACCTGGCCAAGTTATTTGAAGAGATACCTATTTGCTCCCATTCAAAGAAAGGTGACCCAACAGAGTGAGGAAGTTATTAAATAATATTATTAATATCACATGCAAGCAAGATTCTGCTGAAGATTATCCAAAAATGACTGGAACAGCACATCAATAAAGAACTGCCTGAAGTGCAGGCTGGGTTTAGAAGAGGCCATGGTATGAAGGGCATTATAGCTAAAGTCAGATGGATCTTGGCTGAAAGCAGAGAGTACCAGAGGAATGTCTATCTGTGCTTCATAGACTACATAAAGGCATTTGACTGTGTGAATCACCACAAACTGTGGCTAACTCTGAAAATAATGGGAATCCCAGAAAACATGTTTGTGCTTATGCAAAACCTAAACTTGGACCAGGAGGAAGTCATCAGAGCAGAGCAAGGAAACACTGCATGGTTCAAAATTTGGAAGGGTGTACTCCAGGAATTTGTCCTATCTACATACCTTTTCAATATTTATGCAGAACAGATTATCCAGGAGGCAGGGCTCTATGAGGAGGAATGTGGCATCACAATTGGAAGGAGATTCATCAACAACCTGCATTATGCAGATGACACAATCTTGCTTGCTGAAACTAAGAATGACTTGAAGCGCTTGCTACAAAAGAGAAGTATTGTACCTTCTAATATGGCTTGAAGCTCAACATCAAGAAAACAAAGATTCTCACTACTGGGCTGATTGGCAGCATCATGATACACAGTGAAGAGATTGCAATTATTAAGAGCTTTAATTTGCTTGGCTCCACTCTTGGTACCAGCAGCCAGGAAATGAAAAATGAATTGCATTGGGAAAGTCTGCTGTCAGGGACCTCTCCAGAGTGCTGAAGAGCAATGACATCAGCCTGGAGACTAAGGTGCACATGATCTAGGCCATGTTCTTTGCAATTATGTGCTATCCATTAGAAAGCTGGACCGTGACTAGGGATGTTAGGAGAATTGAGGCCGTTGAGTTGTGGTAGTGGAGAAGAGTATTAGATACACCATTCACTGCCAGCAGAATAAATAGGTTCACCTTGAAGATGGTGAAACCAGGCTGCTCCTTGGAGGCAAGGATTCTGAAGCTCTGTCTGACATACTTTGACATCTTTCAAGAAGAGACCAGTCTTTGGAGAGGTATATTATGCTTGGGAGGATGGAGGGTCAGTGCAAGAAAGGAAGACCTTCAATGAGATGGATTGACTCAGTGACTAGGGTAATGGATGTATGTGTGTCAGAGACAACAGAATCGGATAAGGATAGAGCAGAGTTTAGAGCTGTTGTACATAGTGTAGCTTAAGGCACAGGCACACAATAACACAACACCACCATTTTTCAAAT
>NW_006404622.1:0-1301 GCF_000299155.1 Elephantulus edwardii
CAGTTGGCCAAGTGGTTGTTCTCCAGATTTCTTGGCACAACTTGGTGAGCACATCCAGGGCAACATTTGTTAGCTGAAATATGTCAGTTGATATACCATCTATTCCTGGGGCCTTATTTTTTTTCTGTTTCCTTCAAAGCAGCCTGAACTTCCTCCTTCATCACCGTAGGCCTTTGCTCATATGTTGTTTCATGAAGTTCTTCTATGTCTGCAAATTCCTTTTGCTACAGTGACTCAGCATATTCTTTACATCTTCTTTAAATACTTCCTGGATCATTTAATATTTTCCCTAAAGCATCCTTGATTATAGCAACTCGAGGTTCGAATTTGTTCTTCAGTTTCTTGAGCTTAAGAAATGCTGAGCATGTTTGGCACTTTTGATTTTCTGACTCTAATTCCTTGCACATTTAATTGTAATATTTTACTTTGCCATCCCGTGCTGCCTTTTGAAATCTTCTATTCAACTCTTTAATATCTTGAATTCTTCCTTCTGCTTTGGCTTCTCTGCACTCCAGTGCAATAGTCAGAGTCTCTTCTGACATCTATTTTGGTCTTCTCTTCCTCTTCTGTCTTTGCAATGACCGTTTGCACTCTTCCTGGACGATACCCTTGATATCTTCCCACAACTCATCTGGTCTTCGCTCATTCATGTTCAAGGTCTCAAACCTGTTGCTGAGATGGTTCTGAAATTCAGGTGGTATAGAATCAAAGTCATATTTTGGTTCCCATGGATATGGTCTAATTTTCCTCAGCTTCAGCTTCAACGTGTATAAGAGTAGTTGGTGGTCTGTTCCACAATCAGCTCCTGGCCTAGTTTTCACAGCTGATATTGAGCTTCTCCAGCGGTTCTTTTCGCAGATGTAATCGATCTGATTTCCTATGCATACCATCAGGTGTCTGAAGGGCTAGAGTTCGATGTGGTGCTCTAGCCAAGAAGGAAAAAAATAAAAACTCAGAAACATTTACAGAATGAGATTGGGACTTTAGAAGGTAAAGTCTACACAAATGGAATCATGTGTGCTGCTGTGATCCTGAACAGACTGACATGGAGTAGAAAGAAGAGTCTAGCAGTTATTTTCTGAAAACCCTGTGAAGCGCAAAGGTTTTTCACCAGACAAAGCAAACTTCTCCAAGAAGACTATATACACAGCAGTTCTACAGGATGTATCACCTTTGCTCGGGAGACATTACGACTAAACTTCAGAGACAGTGATCCCAACATAAGGAACAACCATCAGCTGATGTGTTTGGAATCACAGAAGCCGTGGAAGCTTCATATATAAGTTATTAGATGGAGGGCT
>NW_006404622.1:2397-2956 GCF_000299155.1 Elephantulus edwardii
CAAGATGCATTGATAATAATGGGTGACTGGAATGCAAAAGTCGGCAACAAAGAGGAAGATTCAGTAGTTGGAAAACATGGACTCGGTGACAGAAATGGAGCTGGATAGAGAATGATCAAATTTTGCACAATCAATAAATTATTCATAGCAAATACATTTTTTAAGAGACATAAATGCAGGTTATATACCTGGATTTCCCCTGATGGTATGCAGAGGAATCAGATCGATTACATCTGTGGAAAGAACCGGTGGAGAAGCTCAATATCAGCTGTGAAACGAGGCCAGGAGCTGATTGTGGAACAGACCACCAACTTCTCATATGCAAATTGAAGCTGAAGCTGAGGAAAATTAAACCAAATCCGAGGCAACCAGAATATGACTTTGAGTCTATCCCACCTGAATTTCAGAACCATCTTAGGAATAGGTTTGAGGCTTTGAACACTAATGAGCGAAGGCCAGATGAGTTGTGGGAGGATATCAAGGGCATCATCCAGGAAGAGTTCAAACGGTCATTGCAAAGACAGAAGAGGAAGAAAAGACCAAAATGGATGTCAGAAGA
>NW_006404623.1:0-2810 GCF_000299155.1 Elephantulus edwardii
ACCCTTCTCATCTGCCAAGTCCCTTCAGAAAATATCTTCCATTGTCCAACCCATGATCTGACAGCTTGTATCTTAAGCTTTCTTGACTTCTGTGATTCCAAAAACGTCGACTGCTTACAGTTTTAAAAAATAATGCAAGTTTGGAGGCACGAGCAGAGCGAGGTGAGGAGCATGCACTCTGAAGTTCCAGTTTACACTGCATCGACAACTCTGCTACAGAGATGGTCAACGTACCCAAAACCCGAAGGACTTTCTGTAAGAAGTGTGGCAAGCATCAACTGCACGAATTGACCCAGTACAAGAAGGGAAAGGATTCCCTGTATGCCCAAGGCAATAGGCGCTATAGAAGCAGAGTAGCTATGGCAGGCAGACAAAGCCCATTTTCCAGAAGGCCAAAACCACAAAGAAGATTGTGCTGAGGCTTGAATGTGTTGAGCCTAACTGCAGGTCCAAGAGGATGCTGTCCATTAAGAGATGCAAGCATTTTGAACTGGGGGGTGATAATAAGAGAAAGGGCCAAGTGATCCAGTTCTAAACATTCTGGTTTTAATTTGAAGTTATTTTGGTGCAATAGAAAACAGTACCTGCAGGAAAATAAAATATTGATGTTTCTTCACAAAAGGGAAAAAAAAATGCAAGTTTGAGGGAGCTCTGGTGGCCAAGAGCTGTGCTGCAATCCCAAAGGCACAGAGTTCAAATGAACCAACTGCTTCGTGGGAGAAGGATCATCTCCTGTGAAATTAATTGCCTCTAAAAACCCACTGGAGGGTCAACTATGGGTCACTTCTGACTCCATGGTATACAACAACAAAAACAATACAAGTTTAATCAATTATGAGTTGCTTTGGACTCAGTGGCAATGGACTTGAGTAAAGCAAAAGAATAAACGATGAAGCCAATTATCTGCAGAGTATTTTTAAAAGGTACTAGAGAAAACAAAGCAAAATATCACAAAATGTACTAAATCCTGACAATAGATCATCAAAGCGAAAGAACATAGCATTTCACCAGCTGAAAGAAGTGAAGAAAAGAAAATGAAGCTTTGAGTTGCAGCATTTAGAATTATATGAGCAGCGTGCGCAATGACAAAAAACATTAACAGAAGAGGGGAAAATACAAAGAGTCAATGTATCAAGAAGAATTGGTCAATATTCAATAATTTTCAGTAGGTAACATACAATTATATGATTCGGTATGATTATTATCAGTGTCTGAAGGATCTTGGCAGAAAGCAAAGAGTACCAGAGGTATCTGTGTTTCATTGACTATGCAAAGGCATTTGACTGTGTTGCTCACAACAAATTGTGGCCAACCTTGAGGAAAATGGGAATGCTAGAACACTTGATTATGTTTATGTGAAATCTATAGTTGGACCAGGAAGCAGTCCTCAGTACAGAGCAATGAAACACTGCATGGTTCAAAGTCAGGAAAGGTGTGCATCAGGGATGCATCCTGTCTCCATAACTTTTCTGCAGAACAGATCATTTGGGAGGCTAGGTTATATGAGGAGGAATGTGTCATCAGGGTTGGGAGTAGACTCATCAACAACCTACATTATGCAGATGACACAGCCTTGCTTGCTGAAATGAGGAGGACCTTCAATGCTTTCTGCAGAAGGTCAAGGACTGTAGTCTTCAATATGGATTGAAGCTCAACATCAAGAAAACAAAGATTCTAACCACTGGGCCAATTGGCAGCATCATGATAGATGGACAAGAGATTGAGGTTGTTAACAGTTACAGGTTGTATAGCTCCACAATCAACACTCTTGACACCAGCCGTCAGCAAAGCAAAAGATAAATTGTTCTGGAAAAATATGTTGTCAGGGACCTCCCCAGAGTACTGAGAAGCAACAATGTCAGTCCAGAAACTAATATGTAACTGACACAGGACATGGTCTTCACAATTACTTGCTATGCATCAGAGAGCTGGACAATGACTAAGGATGACAGAAGAATCAGTGCCTTTGAGTTGTGGTGCTGGAGTAGAGTCTTGAACATTGCATGGGCCACCAAGAAAACAAATAAGTTTGTCTTGGAGAGGGTGAAATCAAGTTTCTCCTTGGAGGCTAGAATTTTGAAGCTCCTCAGATACTTGGGTCATGGGATCAGGAGGGACCAGTCCTTAGAGAAAGACACCATGCTCAGAAGGGTGGAGGGACAGCACAGAAGAGGAAGACCGTGGTTGAGATAAATTGATTCAATAACTGGGACAATGGAGGTAGGTGTGACAGAGTCAATGAGACTGGCTCAGGACAGGGCAGGCTTCAGAGCTTTGAACACAGGCTCTCTGTGTTCTGCAAGCTACTCGAGGGCACATGACAACAACATTAAGGGAAGAAAGCAAAGCTGCACTGAAGATATTCACCCAAAACAGGGTTACAGAAATTGACAAAATGTCCATTTGAATGTTTCAACAAATATGCAGGGCTGAAAGTGCTCACTGGTGTACACCAAGAACTTTGAAAGACTGCTATCTGACCAATGGATTTATGTCCATTCTCCAGAAAAGGGACACAACATAAGGTGGAAATTATTAAACACTATTATCAATATAAATTGGCCTGCAAGTAAAATTTTCCCTGAAGATAATTTAAAAACAGTTTAAACAGTACATCAAAATAATTTCCAATTACTAGAGGAAAACTTTCCAGGCATAATGAAGAATGACAGAATATATATTCAAGAAGCTGAGCGAACGCCATATAGAATAGACCCTAAACGAAAAACACCAAGGCATATCATTGTCAAATTTGCTAGAACCAAAGATAAGGAGAAAATATTAAAAGCAACGAGAGAGAAACAAAGAGT
>NW_006404624.1:0-1022 GCF_000299155.1 Elephantulus edwardii
TAAAGTCCAGTCTCCTGAATGATCAGTTCCACATATAGATTGGAAAGGTATAAGGATAAGAGGCATCCATGATGCACTCCTTTCCTGATTCTGAACCATGCAGTGTTTCCTTGCACTGTTCTGACTACTGCTTCCTGGTCCTTGTGTAGGTTTCACATGAGCACAATTAAGTACTCTGGGATCCTCATTCTTCTCAAAGTTAGTCACTCACAGTTTGTTGTGATCTCCATTGCACAGAAAAAAAATTGCCATTGCTAAAAAGTTACTTAGAGCAGAGCCATGGCCTATCAGTAACTTCAAATGGCGATTTATGTTCGTAGCAGGTTTTGATGACTTTACAAGATTCATGTAGAATACTGACTAACGTACCCTTTCAAAATTGACATTGGGATAGGCCAGAAAGGCAGCTGGCCCATCGCCCATCACACACCACACATTTATGGAGAACCTGGTGCCAGACCATTTGTAGACAACCTGTTTCTAGGTTGGGATTTTGTGCTTAGCAGAGCTGCTCCCTTGCCGATCTATTCACAGTCAGCCCTCAACACATGGGTTTGTTTTTTAGAAAAAAATTTAAAAAAAAAAAACCAAACAAAATAAAAATGTACATTAAAGCTGCAATTTAGAGGTTTTGATTTCATCACTAAAAGCTGACACATTCCTATCTCTCATATTAGCTATGCCACCAGTTGGAATTACAAATTACAAATATACACATTACAAATTATGTAATTACAAATATATATATATACACACACACATTGTTTTTGTTGTTGTTATGTACCATTTGAGTTGCCTGCAATTCCATGTACAAGAGCCTTAAACCCTGCTCCATCCTGTGCCAATCTCACTGTCTCTGACACACCTACCCCCATAACCCCAGTCACTGAATCAATCCACCTCATAGAGGGTCTTCCTCTCCTGTGTTGTCCCTCCACCCTCCCAAGCATGATGTCCCTCTCCAAGGACCGGTCCCTTTTTGCAACATGTCCAAAGCCTGTCAGAGAAAGCTTCAGAATCCT
>NW_006404624.1:1847-2902 GCF_000299155.1 Elephantulus edwardii
AACTGTCAATGACTTCATCTTACCTGAATCCACTTAATGAATACACTTGGTACCAGCAGTCAGGAGATCAGGAGACATATTGCAATGAGAAAGTCTGCAGTCAGGAACCTGTCCAAATTAATGAGGCACGATGATGTAATCTGAAGACTAAGGTTCACCTGATTTAGGCTATGGTCTTTTCATTTCCTTGCTACACTTCAGAGAGCTGGACAGTGACTAAGGATAACAGAAGAAGAATTGATGCCTTTTGAACTGTGGTGTTGGAGAAATGTGCAGAATATCCCATGGACTGCTAAAAGAACAAACAGATATTTTTTGGAGAAGGTGCAGCCAGAGTACTCCTTGAAGCAAAGATGACAAAGCTTTGTCTCACATGTTTTGGGCATGCTGTTAGGAGAGGCTTTTCCTTGGAGAGGGACATCATGCTTGGATAGGCAAGGGGTAGACAAAGGAGAAGATGGCTTGATGGCACCTCTGAACAACAACCAGTGCCCATGAAACATTCTCCAAAACAGACAGTATTTAAAATCACTAAAAATGCCTCAGTAAATTAAAAATTACTTATATACTACAAAACATTCTCAGCATAATTAAAAACACACATAAAAACTAACAGCCCACGTTACTTTCAATGGAGAGAGATAGAAAGAATCCTTAGTGAGTGGGAACCAGACACAGATGATCTTTAGCACAAATCCTATTCAATATTGTACTAGAAATCTGAGCCAGAACAATAAAGCAAGAAACTAAAAGCAATCCAAATTGGCAAAGAGGAAGTAAAATGATCTCTTTTTAAAGATTATATGATATTTTATATATATATATCCAATTGATTGGAAGATATCTATATTTGTTCCCATTCCAAATAAAGGTGACCCAACAGAGTGTGGTAATTATAGAACAGTATCATTGATATCATATGCAAGCAAGATTCTGCTGAAGATTATCCAAAAACGACCGGAACAGCATATCAGCAGAGAATTGCCAGAAGTCCAGGCTGGGTTTAGAAGGGGTCATGGTACTAGGGATATTGTAGCTAATGTTAGATGGATCTT
>NW_006404625.1:0-2809 GCF_000299155.1 Elephantulus edwardii
CGATCAAGTGTTCTAGGATTCCCATTCTTCTCAGAGTCAGCCACAGTTTGTTATGATCCACACAGTCAAATGCCTTTGCATAATCAATGAAACACAAATAGACATTCTTCTGGTATTCCCTGCTTTCAGCTAAGATCCATCAGCTACAATATCCCTAGTACCGCGACCCCTTCTAAACCCAGCCTGGACTTCTGGCAGTTCTCTGCTGATGTGCTGTTCCAGTCATTTTTGGATAATCTTCAGTAGAATCCTGCTTGCCTGCCTTTGAAATCAACGATATCATTCTACAGTTTCCACACTCTGTTGGGTCACCCTTCTTCGGAATGGGAACAAATATAGATCTCTTCCAGTCAGTTGGCCAAGTGGTTGTTCTCCAGATTTCTTGGCACAACTTGGTGAGTTCAGACGATCATGATTTAGAATTGCTCAAGTACATATGAAAAATGTATGCAACCAGGGCAGAGTCTGTGGATGATTAGTATTTCCAACTGGGTGGAAGGACTGATACAGTCTGTCTTATAGTATCAAGCCAATCAAAAACTTCACTGCACCAACAGGGCTGCTTTTGTAAAGATTAAACCACTTAAAAAACCCACTCCTGCTAATTCATAATAACCTACTGATAGAGATGTTATCAGCTCAACACAACTGGTTTGTTTTTAGTGCATAAAAAAGTCTTGCCACCTGTAATGATTTTAAAAGCTACATGTACAACAAGTGAGACAATTGTGATTACAAGTCTTCTGTAAATAAAGGGCAATTCAATCTGGTTCAACTATTTCAAAGGGCCAATTTACATGATATAAGTTGTCTATAAGTCAGATCCAGGAACTACCTCTATGCAGATTTAACAATAGTAAGTGAAACCACCATCACAGTTGCTGTCAGGTGGATCCCAACGTATGGCAACACTGTGTGCTGCAGAAAACTACATTCTACTAGTTAACGGCTGTGCCCTTTTGGAAACAGACTGCCAGATCTTTATTCTAGTTGGGAAATTTGAACTACCAATCATTTCAGAGCCAAATGCTTAACTATTTGTATTATCCAGATACACTATATATAGCTATAAAGAGATGGTGAGGAGGCAACAAAGAAAATTAGTAAATATGAAAACTGACTGCTTTGGGATAGAGACTGGATGTAGGTACAATACTAAATTGCTCAGAGTTCAAAACGGGAGATATGGCATCATCTGTGTGTGTTTAACTGAAAGGACAAATGAAGAACGCTTACTGCCTGCTTAATTAAGCATTATATCTCGCATATCTACAGTAAGCATATGGCCTTCATAGTAAGTATTTTAAAGTTTCCCCAAGTATAAAAACTGAATATATTAGTTATAAAAAAGAGATTAAAAATTTACGAGCATTCAGATGAAAGTCTTGCCCTCACCGATTCCTGATAAACATGGCTGCCACCAAGATCAACGTAGACAGCATCTTTGTCATATAACACACCACCAACGCCAGAGAAAGGCGCGTAGACCAGCTTCTCTTTCTCAGTTAAACAGCGCTTCTTTAGCTGTTCAGGAAGAGCACAGGGGTCTGGGAGAAAACTGACATCACTCACAGCAAAATCTCCTACACCTGCAAGACAGAAGACAAGGTGTCACTTGACACGTGAACTGCTACTGGAAGAGGGGATCTGTCAGCTCCACCACCTGTGCTGATGGATGTGGTCACAGTGCCTTTTAAAATTCCAGTAAGATGGTTCTACGTTGTTTGACTATATCTCAGTTTCCCATGAAATCATATGCAAAGTTGCACAAATACAGCAGTTTTATTAGAGGATACCTGGTATGTGAATTTGGCTTTTATTTTTCAAGTGTGCTCCTCTTAAATAACCATAAACAGACACTTTCCGGTCACACTTGATATTTGTTCGAATATCTTCTGGATTTGTCAAATCTTCCATCCTAAAGAAAATTAAAAAGACAAGACAATGAATGTCAAAATGTCATGCCTCCATTATATGTCAATGCCTTATCACTCTCATTTACTAAGCATTTATAGACAATGAAGAAATAAAATGCACAATTCAGTCTACGAAAGGAAAATGAACAGGTTCACGATTCCATTTCAATTACAATGCCATACAACTTATCACTGCCTAAGAAAGATCCCTGAAGAATCAAATGTGAAGATAAAAGAACATTTTCATTAAAACTCTAAACAACTATGAGATATCTTACCCCAGCAATAATAGCAAAGTTCAAGAAAGCAGCAAACAACAAATGTTGGCAAGATTGTGGAGAGACTGGAACTGCTGGCAGGTACGTAAAATGGTACAACCACTACAGAAAGCAGTGTAATGCCTTCTCAAAAAGTTGTAAACAGAAATATCATTTGGCCCAGCAATTCCACTACTGGGACTATACCGTTAAGAGCCATGATTCAAACAGATGTATGTACACCCATTTTATTGCTGCATTGTTCACAACAGCAAAGAGATGGAAGCAACCCAAGTGTGTCCATCAACAAATGAATGGACAGAAAAACTATGGTACATTCACACAAAGGAATATTATGCAGCACTGAAAAACAATGATCTCATAAAACATTCTACAACATAGGAGAGCTGGAAGACATTATGCTGAGTGAAGTATGTCAGTCACAAAAAAACAAATACTGACTAACACTGCTGTTATAAAATAGGCCTGACATGGAGGTTGAGAAAGAATAAGAAAAGAGTAGATAATCAAAACTGCATTGGAACAGAAGAGGGGAAGAACTATCTGGAAGGATTATATGATTGGGTATTATATGTATGACAACAATCTAAAACAAGAGGTGCATTGTAAAGTGGC
>NW_006404626.1:0-2747 GCF_000299155.1 Elephantulus edwardii
CCTCTATCTCCCTTTCCCAATTCACCTTGTAATGCATGTCCTCTCCAAAGTATTGAAGAGCAATGTTGTCTCTCTGGAGTGTCTTCCTCCCTTTTTCACCATCCCTCCACCTTCACAAGCATCAGATTCCTCTCTAAAGAATAACGTCTCCTAGCAACATGTCCGAAGTATGTGAGATGAAGCTTCATTAGCTTTTCATTCAAAAACTCTGGCTGCACTCTTCCAAGACATATCTGTTCTTTTAACAGTCCACAGGATCTTTAGCACTCTTCTTCAACACCACAGTTCAAAGACACCCCTTTACCGTGTGTCAGAATTAGTCATTGTGTAACTCTTTGATAACAAATAGCTAAAATATCACGGTCTGGATCAGACACACATTAGTCTTCACATTGACATTATTATTATTCAATAATCTGAAGAGGACCCTGACTACAGAATTTCCCACTTCAACATGTTTCCTGCTCTCCCGGCTGCTGGTACAAAGTGTATGGATTATGGATCCAAGTAAAATGAAGCTGTTGACAGTCTCAATCCTTTTTTCTGATGTTGTCTGTCAGTTCAGTGTTGATGATTTTTGTTTGCCTGACATTGAGATGCAATTCATGTTGAAGGCTGCACTTCTGCAGCAAGTATTTTTACTTTTAGCAAACAAGGTTGTGTCATTTACATAGTGGAGGTTATTGATAAATCTTCCTCAAAACTTGATGCCACTTTTTTTTCTTTATAGAATATAACTTCTTGAATACTTTTCTCAGCATATAGATTAAATAGGTATGGAGATACAACCCTGACACACACCCTTCATAATTTTAAACCATGCAGAGTTTCCTTGCTCTGCTCACAAAGCAGCCTGCTGGTCTGGGTATAGGTTTTGTATGAGCACAATTAAATGTTACCGAATTTCCATTCTCCTCAAAGCCATAATCTGTTATCATCAACACATTTAAATTCCTTTACATAGTCAATAAAGCGTTCTTTCGGTATTTTTTGCTTTCAGCTAGAATCCATCTGACATCACCCATGATGGTTCCATGGCATCTTTTAAATCCAACTTGAAAATCTGGCACTTCTTTCTATGTTCTGTTCAATCTATTTTTAAATGATCCTCAGCAGCCTTTTGCTTGCGTGTGGTATTAATGATATTAGTCTATAATTTCCACATTCTGTTGGTTCACCTTTTTGGGAATGGGGACAACCACTCATCTCCTGGTGCATAAATATTTATCATCCACATCTCTTCTTGTTTTACTGACGCTTCAAGCATCATATATAGTGTGATTCCCTTTCCTTTATGGTGTTTTCGAACCTGAAGTCTATTCTATCAGAGATTAATATTGCTACTGATGCTTTCTTTCTGGTTTCATTTATATGATGTATATATTTTTCCAAACTTTGATTTTTGGTCTATCTTTTTTTCTTTGAAGGCTAGAATTTTGAAGCTTCCTCTTACATATTTTGGGTATGTGGCCACAAGAGAATGATCCTTAGAGCAGGGAATTATGCTCAGAATGGTGGAGGGACAGCACAGGAGAGGAAGACCCTGAATAAAATGGATTCAACAGTAACTGAGGCAATGAAGTTGGTGTGTCAGAATCGATGTGACTGGCTCAGGACAAGTCAGGCTTCAGGGCTGCTGTATGTAGGGTCTCTATGGATCACAGGTGACTCGCTGGCACATAACAAAAACAATTTTATCTTGCTTTTCAGATATGTTCTTATAGAGAAGTATATTGATGGGCTTTTTAAAAAAAATCCATTGGTTACTCTTTTTCTCTTCACAGGTTCATTAAATTGTGCTCATTCAGGTTAACTATTGAGAGGCAATGTTTAATTGCTATTTTTTGTTGTTGTTGTTCTCTTTTGGCTTGTCTCTATTTACTTTGCTCCATTCACTTTTATGCAGTCTCTGTGGGACAGACTTCCTTTAGTATACGCTGCAAAATTGATCTTATTTGGACAAACTGCCTTATTTTCTGTTTCTGATTTTCTGATAATATCTTCATCTCATTATCATAAATGATAAATAGTTTGGCTGGGTACAGTATACTCATTTGACAGTCTTGCTCTCTGAGTGTTCTATATGTATTATTCCACTATCTTTTTGTTTGTATCACTTCTCCCAAAAAATCAACATTACTTGTATTTATTCTCTTTTATAAATTACTCTCTTTCCCCCTCCCCCAATTGTTTTCCAGATTCTCTCCTTGTTTTGATCCTGAAAAATTTGACTTTGATATACCTTGGTGGTTTTTCTTTTCAGATAAAATCTATTAGCACTTAGCTTAGCTTTTTGGATGCTTATTTTATCATTTTTAATGACACCTTCAAGGTTTTCTTTTAGTAACTCTTACACAATGTTTTTTAGAGTTTTCTTTTTTTCCCCAAAATCTTCTTGTTCTGAAATTCCAATTATACACATGTTACTCCTCCTGATGGTGTCTGACTTTAGTCTTATAATTTCTTCCTTTTTATTCCTTTTTGATTCTGCTTTTTCTCTAGTGAAGCTCTGCTGAGTGTTCTATTGTCTGTTTTGTTAATTCTGTGTTCCATCTCTTCAGTTCTACTTATCTGCCCTTCCAACATGTTGATAGCTACTGAAATGTTGTTTTTAATCTTCTTAGTTGCTGATTCTTCATTTGTTTGGTTTTTGATGGGTATCCTGGTGGATGGTGGAGCAGGGAAATAAGTGGGTAAAGACGCGTGTGAGAAAGGCAGGGACAACACTGACACTAAAGTTAACTCCG
>NW_006404627.1:0-704 GCF_000299155.1 Elephantulus edwardii
TGGGGCTTCATCTGACATACTTTGGACATGTTGTAAGGAGGGACAGGTCCTTGGAGAGGGACATCATGCTTGGGAGGGTGGAGGGACAGCGTAGGAGAGGAAGACCCTCTATGAGGTGGATTGATTCAGTGACTGCGATAATCAGGATGGGTGTGTCAGAGGCAGTGCGATTGGCACAGGATAGAGTAGGGTTTGGGGCTGTTGTACATAGGGTCGCTATGAATCACAAACGACTCGACGGCACATAACAACAACAACATCCCTGGACCAAAGGAATATCTATCTGTGTTTCATTGACTGTGCAAAGGCATTTGACTGTGTGGATCATAACCAACTGTGGCTGTGAGAAGAATGGGAATCCTAGAACACTTGATCGTTCTAATGCAAAACCAATACTTGGACCAGGAGGCAGTAATCAGAACAGAGGAAGGGAACACTGCAAGGTTCAAAACTGGGAAGGGCGTACGCCAGGGATGCATCCTATCTCCATACCTTTTCAACCTGTATACAAAATAGATTATCTGTGAGGCTGGGCTCTATGAGGAAAAATGTGGGCATCAGGATTGGTGGAAGATCTATCAACAGTCTGCGATATGCAGATGACACAAGCCTGCTTGCTGAAATTGAGGAGGACCTGAAGCACCTGCTGCAGAAGGTCAAGGACTGCATCCTCCAATATGGATTGAGGTTCAATGTCAAGAAGA
>NW_006404627.1:1602-2797 GCF_000299155.1 Elephantulus edwardii
TTAGAATTCTAGCTCCTTGCATATTTTGTTAAACAATTTGTTTTGTAGTCTCAAACCCTTTGAAATGTTGTGCTCTGCTAAGTTACTTCAGCCTTGTTTCCCCTTGTTCTGGCTTTATACATTCTATTTCAAATATTAGAGTCTCTTGTGATACTCATTTTGATCTTTTCTTTTTCCTGCCTTTGTAATATCCTTTTGCTTTCTTATTGGATGTCATCCCATAGCACTTCTGGACTCTAATTATTGATATTCAGTGTATCAAGTCTATTCTTGAGATTGTTTTTAACCCTTTTTTAAACAATCCTTTTAAAAAATATTTTTGGTTCTTGTGAACTGTATTCACATAGACTGCAAACATTTTTTCTTGAAAAGGCAGTTGTCTTTTGCTTTTGTGTATGGTACATTTTTTCCATACTGTTATATAGTCAACATTCTTTATTGTTTATAGCCTATTGGTATTAAATTAGAAAAGTTTCCCCAACTCAAGATTTAGAGAACACTGACTCTTGTATTTTTCCTATTACTGTCATAGCTTCATTTTTCACACTTAAATGTAATCCATCTGTTCCATCTGTACAATTTCCAGTAATTTATTTTTTCAGATATTCTAAATATACTAGTATTTAATCTGGTCAAAATGAATAATATTAAGGTGTTAATTTGTAGATAATTGATATCTTATCAGTTTTCTTTCCATCCCTATACTAATATTATTGTGTGTATTTCCTGTATTTATGTTTTAATGTCTTTTATATTTTTCCACAAAGATTTCCAATTATTTGTCTAGCTCCAAAATGTTTGATTATTTCTGCCAAAACTCTTGGGAAGGATTGGCTTTGGTCATTTTCCTCAATTCTGAACAAATCACCATGGACAACTGAAAACATTATTCTCTTTGTCTAGGCCCAGGGATACCCTCCAGTGAACCTATCTGAATATCGTGACTGACCAGGATTACTGTGGATATGGTTGAGTTAGACTCAGAAGAAATACTAGATAAGCAGACAAACATTCTGTAAGAAACAGAATGAACTAATACATTGTTACTGGCATTGTTTTCTTTAGCCAAATTTGCTTGGATGTTTAGTTATTGACTTGAGTTTTCTAGCTTTGCAAATAGTTGATCACAGATTAAATGTTGTTGTTGTTAAACGTCATCCAGTTGACCCTATGAACAACAGATTGGCACTCTGTC
>NW_006404628.1:0-566 GCF_000299155.1 Elephantulus edwardii
ACAATGGAAATAAATAAAGGTGGCATTTCTATGAGTTCACTCATAGACCTATAGGAATGGTTCCTTGAGAGACTCTTAATCTCAGTCTTTTAAGCTTGAACTATTTTCACTTTCTCTGAGAAAAATGTATTTTAACCCTCCTTAGTGAACTGCTGTTTCACATGAAAAGCTCCACATTATCCATACTGTTCCACTGTTTGGAATGTCTACCCTTAACTACATGAATTTAAACTCTCTCTGATCTCTGACCTGGCCTATATGCTTCCATCTTCACAGAAAGCTTACCCAACTTCTTCAAACAAGTATGTTACATATTCTAACATAATCCACAGTACTTCTTATGTACATTCAAAGTACTTACATTTGCGCTTCACATGTTAACTCTAACATTCATGCATATTTCCATATATGTAAACCAAAACTCATTCCAGTAAAGTGAATTCTAACTCACAGGGAACCTCTATTTGGTTTCTGAAGCTGTAAATCTCTTCAAGAGAAGACTACTTATCTTTTTTTATGGACCTCTGGCAGCTAGTGCATTATGGGCTGCTAATTTAAATTTTTTT
>NW_006404628.1:2047-2530 GCF_000299155.1 Elephantulus edwardii
TGGAGTCCAATATGAATTGCATCTCAACATCAAGAAAACATTTTCATCACTGGGCCAATTGGAAGCATCATGATAGATGGAGAAAAGGTTAAAGTTGTTAAGAATTTCATCTTGCTTGGATCCACAATGAACACTCTTGGCACTAACAGTCAGGAAATCAAAAGATAATTTGCTTTAGGAAAATATGCTGTCAGGGACTTTTCCAGAGTGCTAAGGAGAAATGATGTCAGTCTAGAGACTAAGGTGTACCTGATAGGTTATGGCCTTCTCAGTTGCTTGCTATGCATCTGAGAACTGTACCATGAATAAGGATGACAGAAGAACAGATCCCTTTGTGTGTGGTGCTGAGAATATTGAACACATAATAGACTGCCAAGAGAATAAGTCTGTCCTAGAGAGAATAAAAGCAGGTGGCTCCTTGGAGGCAAGGATTTTGAAACTCTATCTCACATATACTGGACTAGTTCCTTGGAGAAGGATATC
>NW_006404629.1:0-507 GCF_000299155.1 Elephantulus edwardii
TACATCATAATAGATGGAGAAAAGATTGAAATGGTCAATTCTTTAATTTTACTTGGATCCACAGCCAACACAGTTGGTACTAATATTCAAGAAATTAAACCATGAGTCACATTGGGGGAAATCTCCTGTCCAAGACCTCTCCTAAATGCTAAAAATTAAGGGTATCAGTTTAACAGTTAAGGTGCAACAGATCCAAGCAATGGTCTTTTAATTTACTATATGTGCATTTAAAAGTTGGACAATCACTATTACAATACTCTGGAGACCCAGAAAGTAGGCTGGGATGAGCCTTTGGGCTTTGTGCAGAATTCAAAGTCTTTACAATAGGAGAACCTTATAGGCCACTTATCCTCATGTGAGAAGACATTCAGAGAAAATGTTTTTAAACCCTTCAAGTAGTGAGCATGTTGATTGCAGCTTTTTTAGTGGTCTTTGTCTTCATTTTCCACCTTCACTTATGTTCTTTTTCCTACCAGAATATATTCTTTCTCTCAGCAATTATCTATT
>NW_006404629.1:1212-2381 GCF_000299155.1 Elephantulus edwardii
AAGGAATTGGCAAAAAACAAGGCTCCAGGAGTGACTGCATACCAATTGATTTATTTCCACAAACAGATGCTGCCCTGGATGTGCTCATTAGGTTGTGCCAGGAAATCTGGAGGACAGCCAACTGGCCAACTGACTGGAAGAGATCAATATTTGTTCCCATTCCAAAAAAAGGTGACCCAACAGATGTGAAAATTATCGAACAATATCATTGATACCACATGCAAGCAAGATTCTGCTGAAAATTATCTAAAAAGGTTTGGAAAAATATATCAACAGAAAACTGCCAGATGTGCAGGCTGGATTTAGAAGAGGTCTTGGTACTAGAGATGTTCTAGCTAATGTAAGATGGATCTTGGCAGAAAGCAGAGAATATCAGAAGAATGTCTATCTGTGCTTCATTAACTATGCAAAGGTTTTTGACTGTGTGTTCACAACAAGCTGTGGCTGACTCTGAGAATAATGGGAATCCCAGAACAGTCGATCGTGCTAATGTGAAACTTATACTTGGACCAAGAGGCAGTCGTCAGAACAGAGCAGGGAGTCTCTGGACAGATCAAAATCAAGGAAGGGGTCCATCAGGGATGTATTTTGTCTCCATACCTTTTCAATCTGTATGCAGAACAGATCATCTGGGACGCTGGGCTGTACGAGAGGAATGTGGCATCAGGATTGGTGGAAGAATCATCAACAACCTGCTTATGCAGATGACACAACCCTGCTTGCTGAAACTGAGGAGGACCTGACATGTTTGCTGCAGAAGGTCAAGGACTGCAGTCTTCAGTATGGATTGAAGCTGAATATCAAGAAAAAAAAAGATTCTCACCACTGGGACATTAGCAGCATCAGTATAGATAGTGAAGAGATTGAGATAGTTAACAGTTTTAGTTTGCTTGGAACCACAGTCAACACTCTTGGTAACAGCAGCCAGGAAATCAGGAAATGAATTGCATTGGAAAAGTCAGCTGTGAGGGACCTCTCAAGAGTACTGAAGTGTAACGACGTCAGGCTGGAGGCTAAGGTGCACCTGATACAGGCTATAGTCTTTGCAATTACGTGCTATGCATCAGAGAGTTGGACAGTGACTAGGGATGATAGAAAGAGAATTGATGCCTTTGAGCTGTGGTGCTGGAGAAGAGTGTTGAATATACCATGGACTGCTAGGAGAACAA
>NW_006404630.1:0-2804 GCF_000299155.1 Elephantulus edwardii
GGCATTAAACAACAACAACAACAATTTTTAAAAGAGACTATGGGAAAACTCATTATTATCAATCAAAACAAGGTCAGGGGCTAACTGTAGAACAGACCATCAACTACTCCAATGCAAATTCAAATTGAAGGCAAAGCAAATGAAAAATAGTCCACCAGGACACAAATATTAAGCTAGCCCAAATGAATTTAAAAACTATCCATCACAGGAATATACTAAATAGTACATTTAGAGTTCCTAAGGGAGTCATGGTGGTCTATTAACAAGAAACTGACTGCAATCCCAAAAGACATGTGGTTCGAGGCTACCAGATATTCCACAGGAGAAAGAAGGATCGACAATCTACTTCCGAGTGATTACTGCCTCTATAAAACACTAGCAGAGGGTCAGCTCTAGTCTATGGTACACAACAAAAACAACAGAAGTTAGAAGCAAAGAAAAAAAATGGATTTGCAATAATATATCAATCAAAGATGAATCTCTATGCTAAACAATATATTTGAGAAGCTAGACTTTATGCAGAAGAAGGTGGCATCAAAATCTGTCATGCTGGATTGACACGGTGACTGTACCAATGAGCTAGGACATATCAGAGATCATGAGGTTAGCACAGGATAGGACAAGGTTTAGAATTATTGCTCATAGGGTTCCTGTGAGCTATAGCTTACTTGATATAACAGCCTCTGTGTGTGTATGTGTCTGTATTACAAAACAATGCTTCACATATGAGTATTTACAGAACTAAACAGTGAAAGGACAAATAGCATTTGATCCTTGAATATTTTAATGAGACATTTATTAACGGCAGGAGGTAAGTAGTGATTAATAATATTCTCTGGCCACTGTTCTTTAGGACTTCTTCTTGATTTAGAGAAGGGAATTTTTCTTATCTGAAATTGCAACACAATTTTTATGAGCTTTACATGTTTTACTACCACAAAAGATTTCATTAGAAATCAGAATTCCACTATGAAAATATATTCATAACATGCAGCTGATCTAAGATGTCTTTTAGATCCCGATATATCATAAATGGGATTAAAAAGAAAGTATAGCAAGTGTGTTATTCTCCTTACCAAAAGGTCGTGTGTAGGGCAGAGCTGAGTAATGTCATACATTGTATTGCTCCAGGAAAAGCAATTTATTGTCTTCCCTCTATTGAGTGTATTTCAGCATGTCACTTTATATAAAGAAGACAGCATCATTATGTTCTGATGCTATTAACTACATCAAATATCTAAAACATTTTACCCAAATGTTTAAAAAATCAAAGATGCATATCTCCTCATTCTAAAAGTAATGTATTATTTCTTTCACAAGTGTATTCAGGGCATTGACAGATAACGGAGCAATTTGTGAACTGAGGACAGAAATAAATGCACAGTCATATTAGGATTCCAGCAATGCTTATCTCATCAATGCAGTTAGAGAAGAAGAGTTTCTGTTAGAGAATATTAACTCTGTAAAAATAATATTTCAAAACAAGGGTTTAATAATATATTTATGTGTAGTAAATGTGACAAAATGAACCTTAATAAGGTTTGTATCCTTTCTCCTTATCTATTAAATTTGTATGTTAAGCAAAGTATTTGCAAAGATAGACTTGATGAAGAAGTGTGTGGCAACAAAATTGGAGGAAGAGTCTTCAGTAACCTGTGTCATGACACAACTTAGGTTGTTGAAAGTGTGGAAGATGTGAAATGTTTGCTTCAGAAGCCCAAGGACTACAGCCTTCAATTTGGATTACATCTCAACTTTGAGAAGACAAAGATCTTCACCACATGCCCAGCTGTGAGGCTGAAATTCAAAGGACATATGACCATGCCTGTGATGCTGTCCAGACCGAGGAATTATAGTCTGTTGTCCAGCTGAATTGTAACTGGTTAACTTCCCTAATAAGCTTCATAGCGATAAGTAGGTTCTGTGGGACTGTGTCATCATCACAATTGAATTCAGCCTGCAGTTGAGCTTTGGATTGGCACCACATCCCTGTTTCCCAGCAGAAAGATAGACATTCTCTTCCCATTTGACTTTTTGTCTTTGAAAACCCACTGGAGAGTCAGTTTTGGGTAAGTCTCACTTAGCAGTAAATAACAACAAGTAGAGCATGATGTTTGGTGTTTTATTAGTAGAAGTAGGCACAGGAACATTGAGACCATGTCTGACATTATGGGAATAGGTGTTATACTGTGTATGTAGCTGATAGGGGTCTCTGGTGGCTTAATGGAAGGAGTTGCACTGTCAATTCAAAGGCACAAGACTTGAATTCACCCGCTGCTGCACAAGAGAAAGCCAAACAATCACCTCTCGTGCAATTTACTACCTCTACAAACTTGCTAGAGTATCCAGGATATGTTAGTTCTGACCTAAAGGGACATAACAATAGTATGTTACTAATGAGACTGTTCCCCTTTGTGAAGTTAAGAGAGATCAGGCATGGGTGGACCCATTCGGCTTACTCTCTTTGTACAAATCAACATGAAATAATGCATATAAATACATTAAATAAGTTAGAAGAAAAAAAGTCATTGTATTAAGAAAATATGGCCTTGGTAACAAAAATAAGGATGGAGATTACATGAAAGAATTCTATACAATGAAATATTTACTCACTGTAAATACATTTTTTGAAACAACATGAGTGGCAAGTATACACATGAATCTCGCCTGATGGACTACATAGGAATTACATTGACTACATTCTTCTAGGTGGTATAGCACTGGTCTGTGCGTTGCCGTACAGAGGTAACTTGTGGTTGCTGTGTTGCTGAAGCCTGTGACAGTGATGTGCCAATCGTGGTAAT
>NW_006404631.1:0-2803 GCF_000299155.1 Elephantulus edwardii
GCATTTAGGACTTTTGTACATAGAGTCGATATGAATTGCAAGCGACTCAATGGAACATAACAGCAACATGTTATTTGGGGGTATATGGTGAATGGTAGACACCCCTTCGAAGAATTTACAAGTTGCCTCACAGAAGCTAGCGCCACAGGTCAGGATTCTTCTTTTCACCCCCTCCCCATCCCTCGCCTCCTACCCAGTCCTTAAACCCATCAAGCTAGGCCCTTTACACTTCATCTTCTTGATGCATTTCTTCTTTCACAGAGTCATTTGTGTTTGGCTTCTGTTGTTTTCTTTCCGATTCTAGCTTACGTATATGAAGCCTGACTCTCTGGCATAAATTAATGTCTTTCTAAATACATGTTTTTGATGGTTGCATTTTTTATCAATTTTTAAAACATTCCTTGTGGCCTTGTATTTCCCCTCTTAACTATATGTCCATCATTAGCAAAATTTGTGAAGATAATGTTTGTCCTCTTTGGCTATGACTCTTACTTGAGGGAAGAAGACAGTAAGTGTTCTGTTGAAGAAATGAAAATGTGGCGTTAGCATATATTCGTTGTTGATTGCCGTTGAGACGAGCACAACTCATAGTGACGGTATGAAAAAAAACACCTGACTCCTTTCTGTAACTATCATTATTTATCAAAGTCATATATTTGGGACACTATTTTTTTTAATAAAAAACAGTGCCAATGATAGTGAACACAAACTATATTTGGGTGTGACCAAAAAGAACATTGTATCACACAGCCCTTTTACCATTATTCAGAAGATGAGTGTGTCTTCATTTAGTTAGAAGTTCCATGTATCTGAGTGGCCTTGCTCTGCCACTTTGCAAATGAGATTCATGCTCCTGTTATCCTCCTTATCATTTGTACCAAGAAAATTAATAGGAATTAGGAGGAAACATTAGTGGTCTTTCTTCTTCTCCTCCTACTCTAGCATATAATCAGCCATGTCTTTCTCATCTGCAGAGTAGTTATTAAGACTCTACTGAAAAAAGACTTTGAAAGGGAGCCTGCATAAAAGAAATTACATGACTGTCTGGACCTCACCCTTCGTACTAACAGAGACAGATATAAATAAAAGGGATAGTATCTTATTTATTATGTGCATTCCTTTGTAACAATATGCTGTGCCCAGCATTGCGTGTGTGTGTGTGTGTGTGTGTGTGTGTTTGGTTGTAGTTCTTGTTAGGGTATTTTGATTTACTACTCTCTGTTCTGTAATCATGAATATGACCTTTACTTTTGCCCAAATGTGTTCCTTTTTCCTGTTATAATACTAATTATAGTGACTACAGGACTATTCATACATTAGAAATGTGCCATGTTAGAAACAGCAGGAGACTGAGTAAATAAAAAGGAAAACTAACTGAAGTTACAGGGCAGGGTCTGCTATTTCATTAGCTTGGACATTGACCATGTATGTCTCCTTGCTTCTTTATGCCTTATTTTCACCTCTATCGTATCTTCCCTTCTTACCTCCTTAGGGTTGTTTAATGGAACAAATGAGGAATTTCATAAATCACATTTGACCATTTTTATTTTTCTTTACAAATAGTCATTGCATTTTTTTTAACTTACTAACCATAGTTATTGTTTATTAATAATTGTAATTCATTGACTGCCATTATAAACAATGGATAAATGGGACAGAAGTCTTGGTGGCATTCATAAATGTTTGTTTGCTAACTAAAAAGTAAGTCTGCAATTGGAACCCACCAGGGGCTTCTCAGAAGAAAGATGAACAATTTCCTCTCATAAATATTTATAGCCTTAAAATCCAGTGGAGCATTTATATGAGTTGGGACTGACTTGACAACCATGGATTTTGGTTTGGTTTGTTCTTGTGTGTTGTTATGTGCCACTGAGTATTCTGTAACTCAGAGTGACCCTATGTACATTAGCTCTGAACTCTGCCCTTTCCTGACCAATCTCAATGTTTTCAATAGACCTAAGCCCATTTCTCCAGTCACTGAGTCAATCCAACTCATCAGAGGTCTTCCTCTCCTTTACTGTCCCTCTACTCTTCCAAGAATGATGTCTTTCTCCAAGGACTAGTTCCTCCTGGCCATGTGTCTAAAGGATGTGAGAGAAAGCTTTAAAATTCTTCCCTCCAGGGAGCAGCCTGCTTTCATCCTCTGCAGGACAGGCGTATTTGTTCTCCCAGCAGTCCATGGTATGTTCAACACTCTTCGCCAGCACCATACCTCAAAGGCATTGACCTTTCATCATCCTTAGTGATGATTCTTTCATCATCCTTAGTCAGTGTCTAGCTCTCTGATGTTTAACAAGTAATTCTGAAGACCCGTCCTGGATCAGGAGCCCCTTAGTTTCCTGATGGTGGTTGCTGTTCTTCACAACTCTAGAGAGCTCCCTAACAGCAGACTTTTCCAATGCTCTTTCTCTTTTGATATCCTGATTGCTGGTGCCAAGAGTGTTGACTGTGGAACCAAGCAAGCTGAAGTTCTCAGTGATCGTAAATCTCTTCTCCACCTATATTAAGCCACCATTTGGCCCAGGGCTAAGAATCTTTATTTTCTTGTTGTTGAGCTTCAATCCATATTGAAGGCTACAGTCCTTGATTTTCTGTAGCAAACATCTCATGTCCTCTTCAGTTTTAGCAAACAAAGTTGTGTCATCTGTATAACGCAAGTTGTTGATGAGTATTCCTCTAATCCTGATGCCACACCATACGTGCAGGCTGGATTTAGAAGAGACTATGGTACCAGGGACATTATAGCCAACATTAGATGGATCTTGTTTGAAAACAGGGAGTACCAAAGGAATGTCTGTCTGTG
>NW_006404632.1:0-604 GCF_000299155.1 Elephantulus edwardii
TACAGTCAACACTCTACCAGCAGCCAGGAAATAAAAAGACAAATTGGATTGGGAAAGTCTGCTGTCAGAGACCTCTTCAAAGTACTGAAGCGCAACGATGTCAGTCTGGAGACTAAGGGAGGATGGAGGGACAGTGCAGGAGAGGAAGACTCTCACAAAAACAATTCATAATTACACTGAATGTGACTAGATTAAATGAACCAATCAAGTAAAAAAAAATAGCACAATAGATAATATAGTTTATCAGTATGCTATCTACAAAAAAATATACCTTAAACTAGAAAGGCTAAAAATCAAAGGGAAAAACATGTATCAAGCAATCAAAAAAGAGGAGTGGCAAGATTAATTTATGATAAAGCAGATTTTAGTTAAAAAGACAGCATTAGAGAGACAACAAAGGGAATTCTGAAATGATCAAAGGGTCAACTAAACAAAAAAATTTAACTATAATATCTACAGTGCTGTTGGCAAAGCCTCCTGATACATAAATAACTTCTTTGAAGAGAAAAACACACAACTCTAAAATTTCGGTGGTGGTGGTTTTTGTTATGTGCCTTCTATTACCTGGGACTCATAGTGACCCTATGTACAACAGCCCTGAATC
>NW_006404632.1:1759-2699 GCF_000299155.1 Elephantulus edwardii
TCTCATTGCATTCTTGTCTGCATGGTTTCTGCTGAGAAATCAGAGCTTATTTTACTGATTATCTTACTGATTAAGTATTAGCTTTAATACTGGAGAATTTTATTATTACTTGGTGTTTTTCTTTTGGGTTTATCGTATTTGGGGTTCTCTCCAGGATAGCTTCTTAGATGCCTATTTTTTCATTTTTCATAATAATTGAGAAGTTTTCTTCCAGCAAATCTTCAGCAATTTCCTGTGTGTTTCAGTTATTTTGTTCTGGGCTTCAAACCAGAAATAAGTTATTCTTGTTGATCTTGTCCCGTATAATCCTTATGCTCTCTTCCTTTTCTGAAATGTCAATTTTGACTGTTCTTTTAACAGATCAGTACTAAAGGATTTGCCTTCCTTTTTATTAAGTCTGATCCATTATGTCAATTCTGCTCTTTTGTGCTTCCAAAATGTTATTACATATCTCTTAAATTTTAGCCTTAATATTCTGAATTTCAATTTTCTGTTTTTGTATTGCTTCTAATTTTCTATTTATTTATTTATTTGATCTTGCATAATGCTTAATTCTCCTACACCCCCCCCCCCCAATCTGTAGAATACACTTTACCTGTCATTCTTTCTAATTCCTTATTAGGATATTCCAGTAGCTTTTTTACCTCTGAAAGATTTTTCTGTTACTGTATTTGGGTTAGGGAAGTTCTAGTGCTGTAGTCCATAGGGAGCTGTGCTGCCAAATTGCAGGCAATACTTGTCTTCTAGCAGTTCAAATCCACCAGCTGCTGTAAGGGAGACAGATGGGCAATTTCCTCCTGTATGCTTTACAGCCTCCAAAAATCTGCCGGCGGTTCAGTGCTGAGTGACGTCCAAGTCAACGGCAATGAGTGAATATAAGTATTTTGGTTATTTTTTTGCTTTCTCAATGAGAAGGACTAACACACTGACTTCAGCAATG
>NW_006404633.1:0-525 GCF_000299155.1 Elephantulus edwardii
ATGAACCTCTTTGTTCTCTTAGCAGTCCATGGTATATTTAACAGTCTTCTCCAACACAACAGCTCAAAGGCATCAATTTTTCTTCTATCATCCCTAGTCCAGCTCTGTGATGCATATCAAGTAATTAATTGGAAAGACTATGGCCTGGATTATCTGGGAGGTGGGCCTCTATGAGGAGAAATGTGGCATCAGGATTGGAGGTGGACTTATCAACAGTCTGCATTATGCAGATGACACAACCCTGCTTGCTGAAACTGAGGAGGACCTGAAGCACTTGCTGCTGAGGGTGAGGGACTGCAGCCTTCAATATGGATTGAAGCTCAACATCAAGAAAACAAAGATTTTCACCACTGGGCCAATTGGCAGCATCATAATGGATGAAGAGATTGAGATTGTTGACAGCTTCAGTTTGCTTGGTGCTACAGTCAATACTCTTGGTAACAGCAGCCAGGAAATTAAAAGATGAATTGCATTGGGAAAGTCTGCTGTCAGAAACCTCTCCAAAGTACTGAAGAGCAATGATGT
>NW_006404633.1:2490-3534 GCF_000299155.1 Elephantulus edwardii
ACAAGGGTTTTCATATAATATTTGGTATAATGTTTGACTTCCCATAGTTTAGGGCTGTTGTGTAGGGTCGCTTTGAGTTGCAGGTGACTCAACAGCACATAGCAACATCAACAACATGGCCCGAATCAGGACCATCTTAGTCTCCAGACTGGCATCATTGCTCTTCAGTACTTTGGTGAGGTCTTTGACAGCAGATGTTCCCAATGCAGTTCATCTTTTCCTTTACTGGTTGCTGGTACCAAGAGTGTTGATTGTGGATTCAAGCAAACTAAAGCATTCTAGGTAGTTAATAAACCCAGAATAGTTAGGCAAACAAGTTATATTTTTAAATTTTTGGAAAATAAGGCCTTGCACAAATATATTTCAGAAGAGATATTATAATACATTTGGTATACTTTTTGTTATTATTGTTGTTTCTGTTGTGTACTGTAAAGTTGGAACCTACCCATAGCGGAACCAGGTGGGTTTTCAGATGCAGTTAATCTCACAGGAGGAGATTGCCCATTCTTCTCAAATATCTTTGCATTACCTTAAGCTCTTTCTTCCTTTGAAAATGTCTCCCTTTTCTTAGGAATTCACTTTTAAAATTGAATTTAAAAAATGAGGGATTTGTGCTCGCTTCGGCAGCACATATACTAAAATTGGAACGATACAGAGAAGATCAGCAAGAAGTATAAAAAAAATGAGGGGTTTTAAACTATATATACATAGATTGGTTCTCTAAGAAAAAAGATAATTTCTTGGTTTTGTTTTGTTTTTTTTATTTTTTCATATTTTTAAATTTTAATGAACGTTTACAGAGACTTTGGGTTTCCATTCATTCATTGTTGCACTTTTCTCCCCGCCCAACCTCCTCCCACAGTTTGCTCTTCTCTTTGAAAAGTAAGAGAAAAATTCTTTCATTGTTATGCAATTCCTTCCTCAAGTCCACTCTGCTATGCAGCCTTCCTTCTGGACTCCTGTCATGACAATAATACCTAATCATATATCCCTTTTAAACAGTTCTCTCCCTCATCTGTTTCAATGCAGTATACATAATTTATC
>NW_006404634.1:0-2800 GCF_000299155.1 Elephantulus edwardii
ACTTCTTAAATAACATGCCTCTGGAAACTCTATTAACTTTGATAAATGTCAATAGTTGTGGAAGGTCTTCAGGCCTTTTGTTCATAGGGTCACAATGAGTCATGCTCAACTTGAAGACAATCAACAACAACAACAAAAATAGAAAGGTTTCAGACCTTTTGTTCATAGGGTCACTATGAGCTGTGTTCAACAACAACAACAACTCACTTAATATTCAAAACAATTTGAATTGGATGTTACGTAGCCTCAGTTATAAATAAGACAACAGCTTTTGTAGTTGCTGTCCATTGCTGTTAAATTACTTCCCACTTGTGCTTACCTTCTAAAGGCTGCCTATGGTTTCCTGACAGAAGCCTTTGGGAAGCACATCGCCAAAATTCCAAAGTGTCTTTAGGTGGGTTCAACTCACTTACTTTTCGGCAAATGATCAACCGTTAATTATTTGCAACACCCGAGAAACACAAGTATACTTTTAGGCGTCTTAACAGGCATCGAGGCTTGAATACATTTGGAAGTCGGTTGTTTTTATTAGGTGCCATCAAATTGACTACAACTCATAGATACTCCACCAACAACAGATCTGAACGTTGCCCTATCCTGCACCATACCACCATCTCTCAGATACTCCAGCCTATTGTTACAGTAGCTGGTAGATTGCACTGCCTCCTTTTGGTTTTGACAGTGCAACTCTTTATCAACTCTAGCAAGGACTAGTTGTTGATTGTCATTCAGTCAAGCACAAATCATAACAACTCCATGAGCAAAAGACCTAATTACATTTCTATAACTATCATCGTTTCTCCAAGTTCATTGCATGTGGTTTAGGAAGTAGATGCCACTCCTGCTTCCAAACCTGTTTTACAACTGGGAGCTCCACCAAACACTATCCACATTGGGAAACCATTATGGCATTTCATATCCCAGTAACACAAGGTTCAGGATCATAGCAAACCCAGACTATCTCAGTACAACAAATTGACAAAGAGTGATGTAAAAAGTAGAAGAATGTTTCTCCAAAATATAACAACACTAGTCTCACTTAGCTGTGGTTAAGTGTTGTCAGGTCAAATATGACTCATAGTGACCCTTTGAATAAAAGACATGAACTCTATTCTATAATTAACATGATTTATTTATGTTGATAGAGTTTATAGAGTTTCCAGAGGCATCTGGTTTAGGAAGTGGATGCCACTCCTGCTTTCAAACCTGAATCAATTTGGAAGCTCCTCCAAATACTGTCCATGATGGATAACCATTATGGTATTTGACACAATTACGGCACAGTGTTCAGCATCACAGCAACTCCAAGTTATTCAGCACAGCAAATAGACAAAAGACTGCTGTACCACTTAAAGAATGTTAATCCTACATTAATAAATTTGGCCTGAGGGCCCTTGGGTCGTTATTGGCTAAAATGAGAAAGCAAAAGTCCACCCAGCTGACACCTGTTTGTGGAGAGGAAAAAACCCCAATCACACAAATCAACACAAACCCTAAAACTTTCGTTACTTGATCCTCATCATGACGTGAGAAACTAGAGACGTGTAAAATACTTTGCCTAATGTTTATCCATCAGCAACTAACAAACAAAGGATCTGCTTTATAAATCAACCGAATTCCAGATAGAAGCCTGTGAGGCCAGCAGAGCTACCATAGTCACTCCACTATTTAGGTCCAAAGAATATCAACAGATCTTAGATAAAGACCACTTTCCCCAGTATATAAAAATAATCCTCTAGAAGAATACGTAGCATCTGCATTATAGGAAATAACATTTTTCCCAGGTAAAAATTCAAGAGATGTCTATCTAATTTATTGTCAATTTTATTATGTCACAACATATTAGAATTGTTTCATTATCTGCTTTAGTGGCATGGTTTGTAGGGAGCTGCACTGCTAATCTGAACAAAAAAATGTCTTTCAGGGAGTTCAAATCCACCAGCATCTCTACAGGCGAAATACAAGCAGTCTCCTTCCACATAATTCACTGCCTTTGAAAACTCACCAGAGGGTCTTTTGACCTGACAGAGTGACTGAATGAGCTTTTATGTAATTAAATAGTGTTGAGAAATCCCACAATGAATGTCTGGAGATAGTTCTATGTGTTTTATAGGGAGATCTCTTGCCTTTCTCCCATAGATTTGAACCACCAGAGACACCTAGACTTTGTGTTAGAAGTACAAAATCCCTATAGACTAGGCCACCAGAGCACCCTATGTTTAAAGTACAGATTTATTTTATAATGTAATTGATATTATATTTTAATATTTTAGTAGTTGATTTTCTAACTAAAGGAATCACATTTTGTATGTATGAAGAACAGACTTGTTTCATAAAACAAAGAAATGCATGTATAACCTTAAGTATGACATTTTTTTGCAATTTCTTAAAATTTGTATCCACAGCACTTTTCCCATATTTTATGAATAATTATTTATTGTTCAAGTTGAAATTGCAATTATTGAAACCATCTCTTTACTGTAGAAATTTAACTTCATTGTCCATTCTTTCATTTTGCTATATTTTCATTTAAAACTAATCAAACACTAAGGAACTCTGATGACATAGTCTATAGAAAGTTGCATTGCTAATGCGAAGGTGGTATCTTTCTGACAGTTCAAATTCACCAGCAGCTAAGCAAGAGAAAGATGGGCAATCATTGCCCATGCAGTTTATGGCCTTGAAAAGCTTTCTGGAGGGTCAACTATCAGTTGCTTCTTTCCTTTTTTTTATTGTTATTAAATTTTATTAGTTTTAATGAACATTTACAGGGATTTTGGGTTTTCATTCCTTCATTGCT
>NW_006404635.1:0-1147 GCF_000299155.1 Elephantulus edwardii
TCTGCTTGAAAAAAGAGAAAACTTAAAACCTCATCTCTCTTTCGCTGACTTCTTTCAGGCGAGCCTCTATACACCTAGATGTTGGAGAGCAAGGCTTTCTCCCCACCCAGGCCCAGAAGCGGATGGCCAGCAATAGGGCTTCCAGCACTCATAAGACAACGTTGAAGCCAAATAGCAAGTGTTTCCCGCAGCAGCCAACCTCTGGTTCCTGGAACCAGATGATGAGTGGCAGCCCTCCTGCCTGAGAGCCGGAGCCGACAACGAGGAGCCAGGCCCAGTCCTCCGCGGGCCGCCCTCGTCTAGAGCCTCTGCGGGCCTAGCCAGGCAGCTGTGGCTTAGTGGCCGCGGCCACACAGAGCACCCTCCCCTTTTCTTTCCAAATAAAGTTGGTTATTACTTTTTTTCACGTCTTTGAAAACAGTTGTGTGGACCTGAACAAAGATTGAATTATATCTACAGATCATTTTTAGTGGTACTGATTCCCACCCCCCCCACCTAAAGTTAAATGTCCTATACACAAGCATGCTATAGTCCTTCATTAATGTGGATTGTTTTTGTTTCTTGTGGTAATATTTTGTAGGTTTTTGGGTTTTGTTTTGTTTTCATTAATTTTAATCCTAGTTTACAGAGATTTAGGGTTTCCAGTCATTAATTGTTGCAGGTTTGAGGTTTTTATAGGTCTTTTTACTCTCTGGTTACATTCATCCTTAAATAATTCTTTCTTTATGTGGTTATTGCAAAGAGTGTTGTTGTCCTGATGTGTCATAGAGCCCACTACAACTCATAGCCACTCTGTGAACAACAGATCCGATCCTTGTCCCATCCTCATAATCTTGAACCTGTTGTTAAAGTCACTGTGTCAATACATCATGTTGAGGGTCTTCCTCTCTCTCTGATTCTCCCCCCTTCTCAGCATATCTTTTTCCAAGAATTGGCTCCTTCCATGCCCAAAGTCTGTGAGACAAAGTTTAACCGTCTTCGCCTTCAAGAAACAACCTACCTGAACGTCTTCCAAGATAGGCTTGTATGTTCTTTTGGCAGTCTTAAATATTCAATATATTTTTCTCTAACAACACAATTCAAAAGTACTGGTTCTTCTTCAGTCATCCTTATTCATTGCCCAACTTTCTGATGTTGGTTGTGGTTG
>NW_006404635.1:1872-2758 GCF_000299155.1 Elephantulus edwardii
TGTTCCATACATAGTCTGAAAATTTATGGAGACAAGACTTATCCCTGGCTGAATTTCAACCATGTAGTGTTTCTTTGCTCTATACTGACTTCTGCCTCCTGGTTCAAGTATAGGCTTCACATGAGCACAATCATGTGTTCGGGATTCCCAGTCTCCTCAGGGTTAGCCACAATTTGTTGTGATCCTCGCAGTCATATGCCTTTACATAGCCAAAGAAATATAGTTGTGGTGCTGGAGAAGAGTAATGAACATGCTATGGACTTCGAAAATAACTAACAAGCTTGCCTTGGAGAGGGTAGAGCCAAGCTGTTCCTTAGAGGCAAGGATTTTGAGGCTTTGTGTTGCATACTTTGGGTATGTAGCCAGAAGGGACCAGTCCTTGGAGAAGGATATCATGCTTTGAAGGGTGGAGGGACAGCACAGGAGAGGGAGATCTTGGATGACACAGTAACTGGGGTAAAGAGTGTAGGTCTGTCAGAGACAGCAAGAGTGGCCCAAGATAGAGCAGCGTTCAGAGCCATTGTGCATAGGGTTGCTATGAGTTATGGTCTACTCAACAGCACATAACAACAACTACCATGGGTGCTGATTGCAGATCCATATAAAATTAAGTCATCGGCAATTTCATTTTTTCTCCATCTGTCATGATATTCCTATTGGATTTTTGGTTTTGTGGTATGGAGATGTAATCTATAGTAATACAATGGTGGCACTCTCTGATCTTCTGTAGCAAATGCTTCAAATATTCTTTATTTTCTACAAGCAAGATTGTGTCATCTGCATAATGCAGGTTGCTTATTAATCTTCCTCAATTCTGTTTTTCTTTATATAGTCCAACTTCTCAAATGATTTGCTCAGAATACAGAGTTAATTGCTCTGTCAGTTG
>NW_006404636.1:0-2799 GCF_000299155.1 Elephantulus edwardii
GGCATTGAAGTCTTTGGGGGAGAGAATATTTTATATTTTAGGGCATTATGTTTATCGTAAGAGGGTTGCAGAGTGGATTATATTTAGGGGTTGGGGGATGTGTGTGTGGGATTACGTACCAATGAGGGAGTTTTTCTTTTGCGTTTGAAGGAGAGGAGCAAACAGGGTGGGGGGGATGGGGGCAGGGAGAGGGTTGCAACAATGAATGAATGGAATTCCAAAATCTCTGTAGATGTTCATTGAAATGAAAAATAAAGAAATTTTTTTTTAAAAAAGGAAAAAACCCAAACCAGAAAACAACCCAAAACATTTTCCATTAACCTCACTTACTGCCTTTTAGTTTGAGTCAGAACTGACCCTCCAGCAGGTTTTCCGAAGAGATCGCCCATCTTTCTCCCTCATAGTGGTTGGTAGATTCCATGGAGTTAAAGGGTGAGCAGCAAGACTTCCTACAGACTACACTGCTAGTGTTGGAGAAGAGTACTGAACATCCCACAGACTTCAAAAAAACCAAACAAGTTTGCCTTGAAGGAAGTACAACCTTAGTAGAGGCAGGGCTGGTGAGACTGTGTCACATAATTTAGCATGTTGTTAGGAGGGGCTGGTCCTTGGAAAAAGACACGACTGTAGCAATGGGCTTGAGCATGACAGACATCATGAAGATGGTGCAGGATAGGGCAAGTTTCAGATCTGTGGTTAAGAGTCCTGTTGAGTCACAGCTGATTTGATTGCACCTAAGAGCAAAAGGATGTTAATGAGGCAGGATTAGAGGTAGTTATGTACTAATGTAATCATTCCCCAGGATAAGTGCTAGTGCTTTCAGCCAATCAGATGTAAGGAGATCACTACTCTTAGGTGGCAAGTGACATCCTCACTTAAGTCTCAACCCCGATCTAATGAAAGAGGAGTTTCCCTGGGACTTGGCTTTTTGTTTTACAAGAGATAAAAGGAGTGAGCAGAGAAGAAGTGTCACCAAGAAAGAAGCAGTGGGATTGGAGTACTCCTTTTGACCTAGGTCCCTGTGCTGGGAAACTCTTCCACACAAGTGTCATGGGTTGAATGGTCTCCTCCTAAAATACATGAATCTAATGATATCCTGGGAAAGCTATGTAATGATCCCCCACGATCCCAACACACCAAATAGTTGCAAGAGAATTGAAACTCAAACCCTCTCTAATCCCATTACAGCCCTAATCTGATGTGGGGAGAGATGATATCTCTTATCTCACTAGAGATAAAAGGGATGTGATTAAAAAAAAAGGGGGGGGAGGTGATTGCAGTCAGGGTAGGGGTTAAGGACTCAACACCAACAAGAAATAATTACCAGGAGAGGAGTGTCTTTTTGGACGCTGGTCTCTATAGGATGAGACTCTTTGACACCAGAGAAATCCAGAACACATGGAGGTCTCCAGGGAGCACCAGGCCATACATGCTGAAGGAAACAAGGACTTTCCTTCTCCGTAACCCAAGGAGACAGAGACCCATAATCTAGACCTCTAGCCTCCTAATCTGTGAGAAGAGAAAGAGCTATGGTGGCATAGTCTGTAAGGAATTGCACTGCTAATCTATAGGTGGTGCCTCTCTGGGAGTTTGAATCCACCAGCAGCTCTCAGGGAGAAAGGGGCAAGCCTTCTGTGCAATTATAGTTTCTGAAAACCCGTTACTTCAATTCAACTGCAATGAGTGAGAAACTGAGAGAATACATTCTGTTAAAGCTATCCACTTGTGATATATCTGTTATAGAAGCACGTTACTAACGTTCTATATGGTCTGATACAAGAAGGGTTTTATGAAGGATGGAATGGCTACATCCTGAGTCATCTCACTGGGTGGCGCCTACCCTAGTGAAGCCACTGCTTTAATCAGGTGATTAAACACTGTATCCCCAATAATGGGGCACACTAACCCTCAGCACCAGGAAATACACGTGCCCTATGATGTCTCCCAGCTACACAGTATAAAGTGAATCTCATGCAGGCTCTAGTCCCAATTTACAGTTTACAGAAAATGGAGAAAAACAAATTACAGACAAGCACAATCCAACCAATCAAGACTGTGGGGCACGCTACAGACTCCTGGGCTATTCTATCTGAAAGTCAATGTCAAGATCAAACAAGGGAGGATGGAGAATTATTTTATAAGAAAACTCCATGAACATAGCAATTCCAACTCACAGTGAACCTTCATTGGGTTTCTGAGGTTGTAAATCTTTATAAGAGATGATTACCCAACTTTCTCCCACAACAGGATTCAAATAACCAACCTTCCAACTAGCAGCCTGACAAGGAATACACTAAGCCACCAGGGTTTCTGTCTAGAATAAAAGGTCTTTATGTAAATTATTTTCTTTTTAAAATGTTATTTATCTGGTGGTGGTTGTGGTTGTTGAGAGTAAGACACAGCAAAACCAGCACCACCAGTGCGTGTTTGGACATGTACCATTCCTCCATGTTGTTCACATTCTTCAAGTTTGTTTTCACCCTTCTCACCCTCCTTTTGGAGATATTCCTTTTGCATCCCTCTAAGGTTCCTGTCTAATCTTTGGAGTTACTGCTGTCACTTTGATTCCAGATACACAGATTCTGAACAGAGCTCAAAGTGCCCTTCTTCTTCTTTTTTTTTAATAACTAACTAAATTATCTGTTGTGTTCTGTACGCCAGGGATGCATCCTATCTCCATACCTTTTCAACCTATATGCAGAGCAGATTATCCGGGAGGCTGGGCTCTATGAGGAGAAATGTGGGGTCAGGATTGATGGACGATTTATCAACAATCTGCGTTATGCGGATGACACAACC
>NW_006404637.1:0-573 GCF_000299155.1 Elephantulus edwardii
TGAACTTGTTTGTTCTCTTAGTAGTCCATGGTACATTCAATACTCTTCTCCAACACCACAGCTCAAAGGCATCAATTCTCCTATCATCCTTAGGATAGGCTCCATTTCTTGAGGACAGACTCACCTTAACCAAGTTTACAAGACTGATATATACAACTCGTACTGCTAACTTATTCAACCACCATAGCTGTAAACTTGCCCATATAACACGTTTTCTTCCTGTGGGTAAGTTGTTAGGGGAAAATAAATTAGGGTAGGTTCCTTGGTAACAGTGAATACAAAGTATGATTAGACAGAAAGGTAATTTAAATGACTTATGGCCTGGGGCTCACTTGAGTAGCAACTTCCAGCCATGTTTCTGGCAGAGCTAGCTTTGCATAGTGGAATGTCCAGGTTGACTCATTGGGCCTGGACTGCTCCTGTGGTGATTGCAGGGATGAGCACTAACTTATGACTTTCTCTCTCTCTCCTCTCTCCTCTCTCCTCTCCTCTCCTCTCCTCTCCTCTCCTTTCCTCGCCTCTCCTCTCCTCTTCTCTCTCCCTCCCTCCCTGGCTCTTTCTCCCTCTCTCTCC
>NW_006404637.1:1783-2741 GCF_000299155.1 Elephantulus edwardii
TCCATAGGGAGTCACCCTGCTGATCTAAAAGCCACATCTCTCTTGGGGTTAGAATCTGATACTGAGTCTAAAGCAGAAAGATGGAGAATCTCCTCTTGTGTAAAGATGGAGAATCTCCTCCTGTGTGATTTACAGCTTCCAAAACCCACTGAAGTGTAAGCTGTTGGTCTATTCTGACTCAAAGGAAATGAGTGAGTGAGTTTTACTAAAAGAGATGGTCTCTTTCTATGTCAGTAATTTTTATATTTTTAGACTCTTGAAAGCACTTTAGTGAAACTTACTCCTTTTGGAAAGTTCATCACAACATCTTCAGAAGTAAAAATGTCAGTGAAGGAAACCTCTGTTTAAACCACTGTTATTGTTACATACCATCATGGAGGAGCCGATTCATAACTGACCTTCCAGCAGGTTTTCAATGGCAGTTAATTACACTAGAAAAAAATTTCTCCCATGTTGGATTCAAACTGCGCATCCTTGAGTTGGCAGTACAATTTCTTACTAATAACAAGCTGTTCATACAATAGTTTTAAGAAAATCATTACTGTTGTCAGATTTCAAACTCTATGCAAGTATTTTAAATTTTAGCTCATTATAGTTAAGAACAAGTAAGATGCCATCCACTCACCAATAACAAAATATTCTGGTGCCAGCTAAGATAGACTTTCATGTTTCCTATGCATTCTAGTTTTATATTTATTTTTTTGTAAAGGGAACATTGATTTCCTAATCTTTAATATTAGTGTTCTTTTGTCTTTCTAATCACTTGCTCTGCATCTTTGGTCTTTCTGATCACTTGCTACACATCTGAGAGCGGGGCAATGAATAGAGAGGGCAGAATAAGAAGAAGAAGAACTGATGCCTTTTAGTTGTGGTGTTGGAGAAGAGAACGGAACATCCCATGGGCAGCTAAAAGAAAAAACAAATATGTCTTGGAGAGTGTGCAGCTGGAGTGCTGTTC
>NW_006404638.1:0-693 GCF_000299155.1 Elephantulus edwardii
TGGCACAGGACAGAGCGGAGTTTAGGGCTGTTGTACATAGGGTTGCTATGAATCGCAGGCGACTCGACGGCACATAACAACAAAACAACAACAACGGGTCTTCCGTTTATGTGTTTGGATATTACCCTATCACTCACAAAATTGTATTTCAGGATTGAACTTTAAATTGACTTTTTTACTATGAGTGAAATACTAATCTTCGTTTGTTTCTCATTCACAGCATAGTATACCATATGATTATCTGATTCAAAGTATCCAAAACTGACCCATGTTATCTCATTAACATCTAGTATCTATGTTCATGTGTCCTATTTAATTTTTAACAATTTCCAGTTTTCTGAGATTCAAACTATGTACATTCCGTGTTCTCAATATTAAATGATATTTGTTATTGTTTTTCCTCATTTCCACTGACTTCCAATCTGGGCTCTACTACTTCATAACTGTAACTATTCTTATCCCTCTAGTGTTCACAGGGCTTTCAAAAGGCCTGTTATTTAAGAAATGGATACCAAACCTGCTTCCTAATCTGTCTTAATCTGGAAATTCTACCCAGCCCTGTCCACCATGGATAACCATTAGGCAACATCATGATGGATGGAGAGGAAAATGAAACTGTCAACAACTATATCCTGCGTGGATCCACAATTAACACCAATATTACCAGCAGTCAGGAAATAAGGATATGCATTA
>NW_006404638.1:2868-3617 GCF_000299155.1 Elephantulus edwardii
CATCATGCTTGGAAAGGTGGAGGCTCCGTAAAGGAGAGGAAACCCTGTGTCAATGGACTCAAATGTGTTGAGGAAGACAAGGATGGCACAGGATAGGACAGAGTTCAAATGTACTATTCAAAGAGTAGCTACAGGTCATACTGAACTCAACAGCAGTTAACACAACAACAACAATGAAAAATAGAATGGAAAGTCAGCTATGAATTGGTCCAACTTGACAGCAATATATTTGCATTGAGATGTTTTTGACAGTTAATAAAAATTCTGTATATATTGTGCATTCTTTCTTTCTTTAATGAACTTCACCTATGTTGAGATTAATTACTAACTCAGTCATTTATTCACTGACTGCTATGAAAATGATTCTACCTCAAAACAATCCTTCACTGGGGTCTGACTCTATAAATATTCATGGAAAACAGCTAACAATATTTCTTTCCTGGAATGGCTGGTGAATAACACACAATACTGATCAATATTGAGAAACTCAACTTGCAGTTATTTGAGCAATCCTAAAAGGGCAGGGGGAGAATAAAATAGAGAATAGTTTAAAACTAGTCTATCATAAAGGCAGGTATAATAAAAGTATACATTTGAGTAAATTATTCAGCATTAATTTTGACAATACAATCAAAGATAAAATTTTAATGACTATATACACATGGACTTCACCTGGTGGTATGCATAGGAATCAGATCGACTACATCTGTGGAAGGAACCACTGGAGAAGCTCAATATCAGCTGTGAAA
>NW_006404639.1:0-1588 GCF_000299155.1 Elephantulus edwardii
CTGTTCTGTTAAATTTTGCTATTCTGACTGGGGTGAGATATCTCATAGTTGTTGTCTTCTGAATTCTTAATGGCTATTAACATGGGTGTTGATTGTGGATCTAAATGAAATAATTGACAATATCCATTTTTTTCTGTTTTTTCATGATGCTGTCTACTGGTGCAATGGCAAGATTGTTTGCCATTACACCAATATTGCCAAGAATACTTACCATGGCAAGAATCATGCCATGAATGGTGGAGGGTCACAGAAAGAGAAGAAGACCCTCAGTGAAATAGATTGACAAAGCAACAGTAACAATAGGCTCAAACATATGAGAGATTATAAAAATAGCACTGGATATGCAAGGTTCATATCTGTTGTTCACAAGGTTGCTATGAGTTGTCAACTAGATGACACCTAACAACAGTTATTTCTTGGACTGAGAAACTTCTTGGAGTAGTAGTAGTCACGGCAATAAATACAGGTGAAAGTTGGGTTCTTAGGGAATACTGAAGGATTCAAAGAAAGTAGGGTTATATTTGATAATTTTTTTAAATTAATGTACTTCTTAAGAAGTAAGGCTTGGTGGAGGAGAGGGGATTTTAGAGAGTGCTAGAGATTCTGATAGTATAATTGAGCAAGCATGTGTTTGTATACACATCAAAACCTGACATGAAAAAAAAATTATAATATTTTGGGGAAATACTTTTGCTGTTATAAATTCTTTTTGCCCTGGAGATTGAAACTCAAGGACTCTTAGTCCTCATGTGAAAAGTTGATGTTTTCTGGCCCAATTTTGCTGATCAGCCTCAGGCTCTGTATCCTACTGTTTCTGCAGGATTATACAGAATCTAAACACCTTTTATAGAGCCACGCTTCCAACTTTGACAACTATGCTCATAGTCCGTGTAACCCAAACTCCTTTAGCCATCTGCTTTCCTGTCAGCCATAGTTCTCCATGAAACAAATAGAGGCCAGTCATTAATAAATACCTTCTCTTGGCTCACACGACCATGACCAATGCATTTTGAGGTCACATAAGGCATTTGACTTTAATATATTTTATGTAAGAAATTTAATTCATACACACTTTCATGTAAGCTCTAGTAAAAGAGCTCTGGTGACATAGTCAGTAGGGAGACTGGCACTGTTAACTCAAATGTAGCACCTCTCTGGAGTTTGAATCTACCAGCAGCTCTGAGGGAGAAAGATGGGAACTCTCCTCACATGTAATTTACAGCCCCTGAAAGCCTGCTGAAGGGTTAGCTGTAAGTCAGTTCCCACTCAACAGTCCTGAGAGTGAGCACGTTCATATAAGCACAGGCCATGCCAGTTAATGGACAGGTATATAAAGAATGGTTATTTGGACACATAAAGTCAGTTGCCTTCCAATTGATTCTAATTTATGGTGGCTCCTGACATTGCATATCAACTATACTGCTTTGGATTTTCATATTGTCAGGAGTTTCTTCCCAGGCGTTTCTACATGGTTTCAAATTACAAATGTTTTTGGCCAGTAGTTAGGTACTTTGCTGTTTGTGCCACTAAGTAATTCTGTATTAACCTCTTTAAATAATCTAATGTATATTTTGATACAACTTTATAT
>NW_006404639.1:1958-2808 GCF_000299155.1 Elephantulus edwardii
AAAGCTCTCTAGTCCCTCCAAAGTTAAGTAGTGATTTAAAAAATATTGTTCCCACCTGCTGCAAAGTATTCTATCATGTGACTGTACCATAATTTCTTAATCCATTCCATTATGGTTGGACCTTTGGATTGTTTCCATGTTTTTGTGATAATGAATAACACTGCTATACAACTTTAATAGGAAAGAGGGTAAGAATCTTTGCTGCAATCCCTAACATGTGCACTTCAAATCCACTAGCAATTCCACAGGAAAAGGTTATGTAATTGCTTCTCATGTAATTTTACAGCCTCTGAAAACCGACTGGAGGGTCAGCTATGGGTTGCTTCTGACTTGATGACAAAACAACAACAATGCTAAAACAGCTTTGATGTGAAAATATGATTCACTGGTGACCTGGCTACTGAAGTCCAGCATAAGGACCCAACAACAACAACAGGGCTAGTTAGTGGACCAACATTTATCTGTGCTCCTTTTCCATAGTGAGAAGATGTCCTAGTGACAGAGTTGTTAAAGTTCTTGACTATTAGCCAGCAGGTGTCAGTTCAAACCCATCAGCTGCTTTGTAGGACAAAGAGGGGGCAGTCTACTTCACTAGATATTTATAGCACTGGAAATACAATGAGGCAGTTCTGATCTCCCCTATAGGGTAAGTCATAAGTCAGAACTGATTAAATAATGATGTGTTTTGTTTTATTTTCTAGTTTTCGCACACAGTACAGTTGGGAAGTGGGAAGTGACTATCCACACATATTTCTCTATATTTCTCACTAGCACACTGCACACCTAACTTAAATGAAGTCTAGTGTCAGAGGAAACTCTGAAGATTGCACTGGAGCGTAGAGAAGCCAAA
>NW_006404640.1:0-2760 GCF_000299155.1 Elephantulus edwardii
AAATTATGCATTAAATTATGATTACCACCCCACCCCACTCCCACCCACCTAACCCCTCTGTTTCCCCCCCTTTCACCTCTTGGATCCTCATACTCATTCTGCAATAATGGTTTTATACAGTATTTGTTCTTTATACAGTATTTGTGGGACTGAGTTCACTCAGCATAATGCTCTCCAGTCCCTCCCAAGTTAGGTGGTAATTTACAAAAACATTGCTCCTGAATGCTGCATAATATTCCATTGTGTGAATGTACTACAGCTTCACAATTGATATATTTGTACTTGAGCATCTGAGCTGTTTCCATGTTCTTGTGATGGTGAATAACGCTGCTATGAACATGGATGTACAAGTCTCCATCTGAGTCTCAGTTTTCATTTCTTGGTGTATATTCCAAACAATGGAATATATGGCTCATGGAATTTCTATGTTCAGCTTTTTGAGGAAGCACTGAACTGCCTTCTAGAATGGTTGCACCATTTTACAATCCAGTCAACAATGTATAAGAGTTCCTATCTCGCCACATCCTCTCCAACATTTATTACTTGTTGTCCTGTTAAACTTTGCCACTGCTCCTGGTGTGAGATAGTATCTCACTGTGATTTTGATTTGCTTCTCTCTTATTGCCAGTGATTTGGAGCATTTCTTCATGTATCTGTTGGCCATTTAGATGTCTTCCTCTGTGAAAACTCTGTATGTCTTTTGCCTATTTTGTATCCATATTTTTCTTGTGCAGGCCCTGGAGTATTCTATAAACTTTTGTAATGAGACTATTGTCTGCGATGGTATTGCCAAATGTTTGTTCCACTCAGTGGGTTTTCTTTTCACCCTTGTGGAAAAGTTTTTTATGTGCACAAGGGATTTAATCTTTAGAAGGTACCATTCAAAAAAAAAATCAAAATAAAAAGAAAAAAAAAGGTACCATTCATCAATTTTATCCTCTTCAGATTGTACATTTTGGGCTGTATTTGGCCGTCTCTCTATATCTTAGACTTCGTATTCTAAGCTTGATCTCACTTTGCGTCTTATGAACTTTATGGTTTGGAGCTTTACTCCCAGGTCTCTGATCCACCTTGAGTTGATTTTTGTGTATGGTGTGAGATGTGGCTCCTGTTTCAGTTTTCTGCAGATAGCAATCCAGTTTATCCAGCATCATTTACTGAAGTGGTTGTCATTTCCACATTTGATAGGTTTTATTTCCTTGTTGAATATAGAGTTGCCATAGATAGCTGGGTCTATTTCTGGGTTCTCAATTCTGTTCCATTGGTCTATGTGCCTGTCATTGTACCAGTACCATACTGTGTTGTTAATACTACTGTGTAGTAGGTTTTGAGGTCAGGGAATACTATGCCTCCCACTTCATTTTTGTTTTTCAGATGTGTTTTCTTATTTGGAGTCTTTTGCACCAAGTGACATCATTCTTAATGGAGAAAAACCTAAAAGCATTTTCCTTGCAAACAGGAACTAGACAAGGATGCCCACTGCCACCACTTCTATTCAATATTGTGTTGGAAGTTCTTGCTAGGGCAATATGACAAGAGAAGTAAATAAAAGGCATTCAGATTGGAAAAGAGATACTTAAAATATCACTATATGCAGATGATATGATAATGTACACAGAAAACCCCAAAGACTGAACAAAAATGCTGTTAGACCTAGTAGTCCAATTTAGTAGAATTTCAGGATATAAGATCAATATTTTAAAAAAAAAATCAGTGGGATTCCTCTACAGCAACAAAGAAAACTCAGAGAAAGAAACAAAGAAAGCAGTACAATTTAGAATAGCCAACCTTAAATTGAGGTACTTGGACATGAACCTAATTAGAGATACAAAAGACCTATACAAAGAAAACTCCAGAACATTTCTGCAAGACACAATAAAAGACCTAAAGAAATGGGAAAATGTACCATGTTCATGGATAGGAAGACTCAATATTATAGAAATGACAGTCCCACCAAACACAATCTACATGTTCATGCAATCCCAAACTGATGTTGTTGTTGTTATGTGCCGTCGAGTCACTTGCGACTCTTAGTGACCCTATGTACAACAGCTCTAAACTCTGTTCTGTCCTGTGCCAATCTCATTGTCTCCGACACACTCATCCTGATTACCCCAGTCACTGAATCAATCCATCTCCTAGAGGGCCTTCCCCTCCTTCACCTGCCCTCCACTCTCCCAAGCATCATGTCCTTCTCCAAGGACCGGTTTCTCCTTACAACATGACCAAAGTATGTCAGACGAAGCCTCAGAATCCTTGCTTCCAATGAGCAGCCCAGTTTAACCCTCTCCAAGATGATCTCTTTGTTTTCTTAGCAGCCTATGGTACCCTCAATACTCTTCTCCAACACCAAAGCTCAAAGGCATCAATTCTCCTTCTATCCTTCTTAGTCATTTCCCAACTCTCTGATGCATAACAAGTGATAGCAAAGACCATGGCCTGTGTCAGATGCACCCCAAACTGATACTAAATTAATTTTTCAAGGAGATTAGCATTTCTTAAGCTAAAGGATCCAAACAACAAATTCAAGCTGCGAGTTGCAGTGCTTGTGGGTGCTATGGGCAGAATACTTAGAATGATTTAGGAAGCATTAAAAACTTTTTCCAGCAGAGTGAAAAGAAAACCTATAGACTTGGAACAAACATTTGGTAATATCATCTCAGACAAGAGTCTTATAACAAAAGTTTACAGAATACTTCTGGGACTCCATGATAAAAGATTGGTAACCCAATTACAAAATGGGTAAAAGATATGAAAAGA
>NW_006404641.1:0-1280 GCF_000299155.1 Elephantulus edwardii
CCTCTTGGACCAGATTCCAGAAATGTTTGCAGACACAAGAGAGACAGAGACAGTATTTGCTCCAGTTATCCAGGCTGGAATGGAGGCTCTGAAGGTAAGGCTGGATACCCCGGCAGCGTCCCCACCTCACTTTGCTCAGATCATTTACCCACTGGTGTGACCCCGGTTTCTTCAGTGATTGATGACTGTCCATTGAGTCAGCTGTTTGACCTAGTGGGCTCTGAAATGAAGAGCTAAATGAATATTGGAAGAGTAAAGGAAAAGATCGGAGCCCTGGTGGTACAGTGGTTTGACTGCTAAGCTAAAGATCAGCAAACTCCTCAGAGCTTCATGGAAGAAACAAGGCCATCTGCTTCTTGGAAGCCCTGCAGGGCAGTTCTGTTCTGTAGGTTTGTTATGAGTCAAAACTGACTTGATGGCTGTGGACTGGATTAAATTAAAAAATGTGTGAGTAGTCTTCTCTTCATTCCTAGGCTGCTGAATGTGCAGGGAAGCTGTTTCTGTTCCACACATCCCTGCCCATTGCAGAGGCACCAGGAAAATTGAAGAACAGGGACGACAGGAAGCTGATCAACACAGACAAGGAGAAGACTCTGTTCCAGCCTCAGACAGGTGCCTATCAGACGCTGGCCAAAGAGTGTGTGGCCCAGGGCTGCTGTGTAGACCTCTTCCTCTTCCCTAACCAGTATGTGGATGTGGCCACTCTCTCTGTGGTGCCCCAGCTGACTGGTGGCTCTGTCTACAAATATGCTTGCTTTCAGGTATGTCGTGGGACTCTGGGTGGCAGGTTGTCAGCACAGCTGGGAGTGCCTGCATGCATGTGGATGACACATTAGCTTTTGACTCATTGTTGTAATAGTCTTCTGATACCATAAAGAAGCAAGCTAGCTGAGTGCAATGGTTAAGAGCTTGAGGCATGAAATCAGTCTTGGCTTGGTATTTTGACAATAATGTGATACAATTTATTAGTGATATAACCTAAGAAAAATTATTCACTCTCTTCATTTTTCTATCTTTATTATGAAGCTTTGATGCTTTTTAACTTAGATTTATCATCAGGATTAAATCAGATAGATGCAAAGCACTTTAAATAATGCTTAAAAGCTATCATCATCACTGTTAGAAACTGGAGGTGGTGCAGAGAGAGTGTCTGTTGTGTCATGACTCTAGGCTTGGGGGTGATTGCAGGTGGAGAACGACCAGGAACGGTTCCTGAGTGATCTGTGTCGGGATGTGCAGAAGGTTGTTGGCTTTGATGCTGTGATGCGGGTCCGGACAAG
>NW_006404642.1:0-560 GCF_000299155.1 Elephantulus edwardii
AAAATAAGTTAACTGGGGGGAGGGAGCAAGGGTAATATGTGGAACAATGAATGAATGAAAATTCAACTTCTCTGTAAACTTTTGTTAAAATCACAATTGAAATTTTATTTTAAAAAAGATTAAAAAAAACAACAGTGGAATTCTTTGAAAAACTATTCTGAAGCAAATCTGAAAATTTAGAAGTGGACAATTTCTTAGAAACTCAAAACCTACCCAAACTGAAACAGAACATCTGAACAGATCCATTACAAAAGAAGAGATTAAGCAGGTAATAAAACAACTTAAAAAAACAAAAGCCTGGCACCAAATAGTTTTACTAGCGAATTTTATCAAACATTCAGAGAAGAATTATCACTAAGTCTATATAAAGTATTTCAGAAAATAGAAAAAGATTAAATTCTCCCAGACTCATTCTATGAGGCAAACATATCCTTGATATCAAAGTCAGGTTTTTTTTTTGTTGTTGTTGTTGTGTTGTGCAGTCGAGTCGCTTGCAACTCATAGAGACCCTATTTATGTACAACAGCCCTAAACTTTGCTCTATCCTGTGCCAATAGCAC
>NW_006404642.1:1647-2284 GCF_000299155.1 Elephantulus edwardii
TCATATGTTGTTTCATGAAATTCTTCTGTGCCTTTAAATTCTTTCCAATACAGTGACTCAGTATATTCTTTCCATCTTCTTTTAATACTTCCTGGATCATTTAATATTCTGCTTAAAGCAGCCTTGATTATAGAAACTTGAGGTTTGAATTTGTTCTTTAGTTCCTTGAGCTTTAAGAAATGCTGAGAGGGTTCGGCGCTTTTGATTTTCTGACTCCAGCTCATTACACATTTCGTTGTAATATTTTACTTGGTCATCTCTTGCTGCCTTTTGAAATCTTCTATTCAACTCTTAGTATCTTGAATTCTTCCCTCTGCTTTGGCTTCTCTGTGCTACAGTGCAGTTTTCAGACTCTCTTCTAACATCTATTTTGGTCTTCTCTTCCTCTTCTGTTTTTGCAGTGACCGTTTGTACTCTTCCTGGATGATACCCTTGATACCCTCCCACAACTCATGTGGTCTTCATTCATTGGTGTTCAGGACCTGAAACCTGTTCCTGAGATGGTTCTGAAATTCAGGTGGGATAAACTCGAAGTCATATTTTTCCTGTGGACTTGGTTTCATTTTCCTCAGCTTAAGCTTGAACTTGCATATGAGTAGTTGATGGTCTGTTCCATAATCAGCTCCTGACCTCGTTT
>NW_006404643.1:0-1667 GCF_000299155.1 Elephantulus edwardii
TTCGGGGTGGGGGGGAAGAAGAATGAACTGGGGAGGGGGGTAGAGAAAATAGTGCAACAATGAATGAATGGAAACCCAAAATCTCTGTAAATGTTAATGAAAATTAATAAAATTTAGTGCTCGCTTTGGCAGCACATATACTAAAATGAATAAAATTTAATTAAAAAAAGAAGTCTATCCATTATTTCAATATTCATCAATTGCCTATAGCAATTATTAATGTATTATAGGAGAATACTTGTTTATATGCAAAATTTGGTCTCCATTGTTTTGGAATCATTTTGCATATTATATTAACCACAATAGAATCTATATGAACTGGGTAGATCAAAAACGAATTGTATTCAAGGCTAATTCAGAGCCAGAACCCACTCTAATGAGATATTTCTATTCTCTCCAGTAAATAGTTATTGCCCCAACGCAGCTCGGGGAGCTCTGGTTGCTTAGTGGTAAGAAATTATGCTGTCAAACCAAAGGCACTCAGTTCAAATCCACTAGCTACTCCAAGGGAGAAAGATAGGCAATGTCCTTTCGAGTGATTTTACTGCCTCTGAAACCCCACTGGTGGGTCAACAAACAACAATTCGGTTCCAAAGTCTTATCTTTCTTCAAACCTTGGAAACCAGCCCCAGTTCTCCACAGTTAAACATCCTTTCCAGACATTTCAGTTATCAGAATACATCACAATTTGCTACAAGGGACAAAATCTCTAATAGAGTGATTCAAAGATTCATTCCTGGAAAGAACACTATGGGAAAAAAGAATAATCAGAATTATGAGGACAGTTATAGGTTAGTGGTAGAATCTCCATCTCTCATGTAAGAGATCTGGGTTTGGTTCTATCCACGAATCGCATGTGTAACCATTATTCCTCTGAAGTCTTATGTACTGCTGTGATGCTGAACAGATTTCAGTGGAACTTCCTCACTAACACAGAGTAGGAAAATCTAACAACTTATTGCTGAAAATCAATTAATTGAAACCTGATGGATCACAGCAATCCTACAACAGTCACTGGTCATGAGATGGCAAAGAAACTACTGTACATGGCATTTCATGTCGTTGGGCACAGGGATGCCCTGAGTTGACAGACTGGTGTTGTCGTGCACTGTTGAATCGGAACTGACCCATAACGGACTCTACCGCAGATTTTCAGAGATAGTGAATTCCACAGAAGGCGACTGCCCATCTTTCCCCTGTGGAGTAGTTGGTGGATTTGAACTGCATGCCTTTGGGTTAGAAGTACAATTCCTCAACACTAAACCACCACAGCTTCATGGGATGACTAGACAGTAGCTAATAATAATAACAATAATTATGTTACATGAAAAAGAGAAAACTAATATTGCTATGATAGATAGAGAAAAATAATGAAAGATGTCACAATTTCATTATACTTGGATTCCCTAATCAATACACATGGTGGCAGAAATCAAGATATGTTGCATTAGGAAAATCTGTGGTCAAGGACCTCTTTAAAGTGCTAATGAGAAAGGTTATTAATTTAAAAAGTAAAGTGTGTCTTATATAAGCAATGGAATTTTCAATTGCTTCACATGCACCTGAAAGATAGAACAATGAATAAAGATAGAAGAAGAAGAGGGAGAGGAAGAGGAAGAGGAAGAAGAGGAAGAAGAAGAAGAAGAAGAAGAAGAAGAAGAAGAAGA
>NW_006404643.1:1881-2563 GCF_000299155.1 Elephantulus edwardii
AAAAACAGATCTTTCTTGGACAAAGTGTAAGCAGGGTGCTCTTTAGAGGCAATGATGGTGAAATTTTGTCTTATAAACTTTGGACATGTTGTCAGGAGGGTTCAGTTTTTGCAAAAATACATCGTGCTGGAAAAAGTGGAAGGTCAGAGGAAGAAAGACTCTCCACAAGATGGATTGACACCCAGTGACTGCAGCCATGGACTCAAGGACAGCAGAATGTGAAGATGGTCCAGGGTTGGGCAGAGTCCAGATCTGTTATTCATGGTCATTCACTAGGAGTGTTATTCACTAGGAGTGACAGTTTACTTGATGGCACATAACAACAACAGTAACAACAATATTTATTTAAAAAATCAATGCCTGGAACAGGGCAGATGTCACCCTTAATCCTCCACTAACCTTAGCGGATATTTATAGCCTTCAATATGGATTGCACTTCAATATAAAAAAGACAAAAATACTAACTACTGGATCATTAAGAAACATCATATTGGATGGAGAAAAGATTGGAATTGTCAAAGATTTCTTCTTACTTGGATCCACAGTCAACACAGGGGGTAACAGCAGCCAAGAAATCAAAAGCTACATGGCATTGAGAAACTCTGCTGTCAAGGACCTCTCCAAAGGGCAACAGTTTGGAGAGGGACATCATGCTTGGGAGGGTGGAGGGATGACGCAGGAG
>NW_006404644.1:0-2792 GCF_000299155.1 Elephantulus edwardii
CCATGCATTTGGAAGCTGAACAACTCCTTGCTTGAACACGACTGGGTACTAGAAGAAATAAAAAATGAAATTAAAAAGTTTCTTGAAACAAATGACAATGAAAACACCACTTAACCAAAACCTCTGGGAAACAGCCAAAGCAGTAATTGGAGGTCAATTTATAGCAATAAGCAAAAATTTTTTTAAAAAGTAAATATTTACTTTCTATATTGTTGTCATTGCCTTTGAGTTGAGCATGACTCATAGCAACCCTATGATCAAAAGACCTGAAATCTGTTCTATAACTTGTCATTTTTCTATGTTCACAGTGTGTCCAGAGGCATGTGGCTTAGGAAATGGATGCCACTTCTGCTTCCAAACTTGAATCATTCTGGGAGCTCCACCAAACACTGTCCACTATGGGTAGCCATTTTGGCGTTTGACACACCTATGGCACACCATTCAGCATCACAGCAACCCCACTTTGGTTCAGCAAATAAACAGATCACAGCTGTATCACTTAGAAGAATGTTCATCCCCAAATCACTTAACACTAGGCCTGAGGGCCCTATTGCCTTTTAAATACAGGGCACACCCATGAGATGCTGGTTGACTGTAAATCAAGAGTCTTCCAGCGCACAGCTCCTTGTTAGGTAAATCCAACAAATCCAGTTGCTGATACTGAATTGTGGATGAAGAAAACCCCAAAACCAACTGCTGTTGTTGTTATGTGCCATCGAGTTGCTTGCGACTCATAGCGACCCTGTGTACAACAGCCTTAAACTCTGCTCTGTCCTGTGCCAGTCGTACTGTCTCCGACACACCCATCCCGATTACCCCAGTCACTCACTGAATCAATCCACCACATAGAGGGCCTTCCCGTCCTGCGCTGTCCCTCCATCCTACCAAGCATGATGTCCCTCTCCAAGGAGCGGTCCCTCCTTATAACAGGTCCAAAGTATGTTAGACAGAGCCTCAGAATCCTTGCCTCCAAGGAGCTGCCCGGTTTAACTCTCTTCAGGATGAATCTCTTTGTTTTCTTGGCAGTCCAGGGTACATTCAGTACTCTTCTCCAGCACCACAGCTCAAAGGCATCAATTCTCCTTCTATCCTCCTTAACTACTGTCCAATTCTTTGATGCATAACATAAGTGATAGCATAATATAGGTGATAGCAAAGACCAAAACCAACTAGAAAGGGTTAAACCGGGTGGCTCCTTGGAGGCAAGGATTCAGAGGCTCTGTTTAACATACTTTAGACATGTTTTAAGAGGGACCGGTCCCTTGGAGAGGGACATCATGCTTGGTAGGGTGGAGGGACAGTGCAGGAGGTGAAGGCCCTCTATGAGGTGGATTGATTCAGTGACCGGTGTAATATGGATGGGTGTATCGGAGACAGTGCGATTGGCACAGGCAGGACAAAGCAGAGTTTAGGGCTGTTGTACATAGGGTCGCTATGAGTTGCAAGTGACTCGATGGCACCTAACAACAACAACAGCATTCCTCCCACTTTAAAAATTAGTACATCATAATCCTTGTCACCCTGGTAGCTGGTGGGCACCATATTAGTTATCCTTTTTTAATGAAGTCATAATTGATTGCACAATTGAACTATATATATATATATATATGAAATTGGTTAGAATGTTAAATGTTTTGCTACTGTTAGCTCTTCACACCAGATGTTAAGGTCAAGGACTCAAGGAAGGGACTAGAGAGAAAAAGAGGAAGCTCAAAGCAGCTTTATTAAGGGAGCTCCCAGGCCAGATTCTTTGGTCTGGAGAGAGAGACAGACCAGGGGAAAACTGTCCTAAGGTGGGTTGGGGCAGGTTTTTATTGTAAGGGTCTTTAGAGAGGGAAGGGAGGGACATTCCACTGTGGTTTAACCAGGTGGGCCAGGCGGTTCACTCCCTTTGTTGACATATTGATATTGTTTATATCCTTCATTCTCCCGCTTGACCTTGATCTGGGCCTGACATTACATGTATATTAATCACAGCTTAAAGGGTAACATGGGAAATCACTAGAAAGTACCATTTTTACATCTTAAATATTTACCTTAAGACATGTATGTGTTGTTACTTACTGTTAGCTACCATGGAATCACCTCTAACTCACAATGAACATATAGACAACACAGTAAAATACTGATGGATCCCATGTCATCATGACAATCTCTCTTGTGCCAGTCTTTCTCAGTGAAGGTTGTCCTCTCTTTTGCATACCCTCTCCTTTTCCAAGCATTGTATAATTTTCTAAGTACTGGTCCCCCTGGCAGTGTGTCCAAAATATATGAGATGAACTCTCACCAACCTTGCTTCTAAGAAGCACTCTTGTCTGCACTTTGCCCAACATAGATTTGTTTGTTCTTTTGGCAGTGTACAGCATAGTCAATATTCTTAGCCAACATTGAGATTCAAAGACATCAATTTTTTTCATTTTCCTTTTTGATTGTCTGCCTTTCACATGCATATGAAGCAACTGAATGTACCCTGACTTAGGTCAGGTGCAGCTTAATCTTGTAAGTGACATCCTTGCTCTTTAAAGAGGTCCTTGGCAGCAGATTGCCCCATGTAGTGCATTGCTGATGTAGTACATACCTGATGGTATGCATAGGAACCAGATTGATTACATCTACTGAGAAAACCGCTGGAGAAGCTCAATATCAGCTGTGAAAACTAGGCCAGGAGCTGATTGTGGAACAGACCACCAACTAGTCATATGCAAGTTCAAGCTGAAGCTGAGGAAAATTAAACCAAATCCACAGGAGCCAAAATATGACTTTGATTTCATACCACCTGAATTTCAGAATCA
>NW_006404645.1:0-2736 GCF_000299155.1 Elephantulus edwardii
TAATTATAAATTTAAAGGAAAATATGTCCAATACCTAAGAAAAATTAGATAAGAGTTTTAAAAAGAAGATTAAAATGTTATAAGTATTAATTGCAGTATTTTACAAGAAGGGACTTGGAAATTATCCTTCTTTTAAAATATCACTTAGTTACATTTATAGTAAGTGTACAAACTCCTTACCATCTAGTTGATTCCCTGTATAATCTTTACAGGAGGAGACTGTCCATCTTCCTTCCCCAGAGCAGCTAGTGTGTTCCAGCTTGCTTTGATTAGTAGTATAGTATGTAACTTATGATGCCACCAGAGATTTCCCACTAATACTAATAATAAACTCAAAATTCATTGCAGTGGAGGCAGAACTGACTGATAGCTGGTCCTCTAGCAGGTTTTCAGGGAGCTGTAAATTGCATTGGATGAGATTGCCTTTCATTTCTGGAAGAATCTCTAGAGGATTCCAAACTGCCAGAGAGGCACTGTCCTTAGCTTGCAGCATGAATTCCTAGCCACTAGGCCACCAGAGCTCCCTTAAGAAATGTTTAATTAATAATTTGGATAGGGATTTCTCAAAAAGTCACAAGGCAAACACAAAATTATATTAAAGCAATTATGTTGATTAATTGCTTGCTAAGGATTCTCTAGTAGATAGAATTTTCTGTGAAAATCAACCAAAGTAAAGAGACTTGATGTGTCAAAGAGCTACAATGGGATGAATAAAGTCACATTGTTGTTTTGTTAATCTCTATTTGGCCCATGAATTTAAGTACTGTGTATCTGCCAATTGAAGCATTGCATGACCTCTACCTTGCTCTTGTCTACTTTAATCCATCTGGCCCCACCTGTGAAAACTTCCTCACACAATTTGTATTAGACAGGGCACTCTGCCTTTTTAATCTATGTCAATAGGTTGTAATCCCTTGAACTTGAGTTTGCTCTCAGTATCTCAAGCCCAGCTCATTAGCCGGATTATTTTAGACAACCTATGCACGCACATTTAATCAATGATCTCTTCCTAATGTTTTGATCTCCAAAGAACTTTCTAAACACCTGGGAAAAATAAAATACTTCCACCGTTCCTACCACTGCTACCACCACTGCTCTGGAATTTCATGTGTGTTGATGTACAAATTAAGATTATTTTTTGTTAGTCCATTACCTGAGTTTAGGGAGTCTAAATAAATACCACAAAGTTAGACAAATGTTAAACCAATTAGTTTACTTCCTAGACTCCATGTTATGAAGAGTGAATAGTCCCAGATTTGCCATTACAAAAAATACAATAAAAGTCATATTATTTTTGAGGGTAAAGCTACTGCTTTTAGGATATTTTTAAAGGGACTTCATGTAGTTACTTTAACCACATATCCAAAGTTTCTCCCATGAATACTGCTGTGTTCTTAGGAAACAGTATAAAAATAAACTACATATGTTGTTGTTGTTGTTGTTGTTATGTGCCAACCTCATAGAGGGCCTTCCTCTCCTGCGCCGTCCCTCATATAAAAGATATAGATATATAGATATATGTGAAAGTATGTTTCAGTATATATATAATGGAAAGTACATTTTATCTTTAAAAATGTACATTTTATCCTTAAAAAAGAAAATAAATTCAAAGGGATCTCTGATGGCCTAGTGGCAAGAAGCTGTTCTGCAATTCCAAAGGCATGCAATTCTAGCTGCTCTGTGGAGAAAGAAGGACAATGCCCTCCTGGGTGATTAATTGTCTCTGAAAACACTCTGGCGGGTCAGCTATGGGTTGGTTCCAATTCAAAGGCACACAAAAGCAAGTAAATCGTGAAATATTTTTTTTATCGTGAAATATTTTGAAGCCAATTGTTGTGATACAATGGCATATGAAAGGATAAGAACAAGGTGCACATGTAGTGGGAGAAAATGAAGAAAACAAATCTGTAGTAATAATATGATTGATGACAAACATTTTTCAAACTCTTGCTTTTCTTATAAGTCTGAAGCTGTTCTCAGCACATTACATACACAATATGGGCAAATTTTCAAGAGAGTCAGTCCCTGGAAAAGGACACAACGCTTAGGAAGAAGGTCAAAACAGAAGGGGAAGTATCGGGGATCCAGCCGCAATATGTCAAAACAGGTGCGCGAGAGAAGGCGCTAGGATTTACTGAAGATGCAGAGAGGCTAAACACTGGTGATGAACAGCGGAAAAGGTTTATATAGGTCTAGAAACATGCCTGCAGGGGTAATCGCATTATCTCTTATCTGTCCAAGATGTTGAGATGTTGACTGGTAGATCAAACATTCGCAGACCTCAACACAAAACAAAGACATCTTCCGGAATATCCTACAATATGTTTTGACAAACAAAAAGGTATCACATTCCTTGAATTCTGAGGCCTTTGGTCACTCCCTATTCATTAGTATTCTGCTTCTTAGATTGTTTACTGTAAAGCAGACGGTCAAGCCAAGATGGGTGGTCCTGCTGTTTTTACAATGCATCGCTAATCCTGCTTTGCAGGTTAGCTAGGTCCTGACAGGGAAGACCCTCAATAGGATGAATTGACACAAAGACTGCTGTAATGGACTCAAGGAATGGGGCAGGATCTGTTCTTCCTGGACTTCACCGGAGTTACCTTCTCATTATACAGCTTAATATCCTTGCAGAAAACATTCCCAGAGAAGGACTCAAAGAACAATTGAAATTCCAAGGTGTATGAGACTTCTAAATAGTGAAGCTAAAGCCCTTTGCTAACAAAATTTCAAGGA
>NW_006404646.1:0-447 GCF_000299155.1 Elephantulus edwardii
TCAAAAGCTCCCCATTTCTATTTTTTCATTAATAAACAAATGTCCTTTCCACCATAACTCCTATGAAGCCTTCTTATGAAGAAAGAACATAAAGAAAGCTCCGGTCCATCCAGGGGAAACACTGAAATGCTCTCTCTTCTCTAGAGAAGTATGGTTCAGATTCTAAGAAACACAAGCCCAAATAGGCTACCGTTAAAATGTACTATATTGGTTGACTTTCCCCTATAATTGGGATTACTAAATACTGAATAAAACATATAAGATTTTTCTAAAAATCCTTTAAGAGATTGAATGGGTATCTTTTTTTTTTCCAAGAGTTTGGGGACTTTTATTCTTCTTAATGTTACCAGTACTAGGTTATGATATACACAGTCAAAGGCCTTGGCATAGTCAATTAAATACAGACATTATTCTGGTATTTTTTGCTTTCATTCAAGGTCCATTTGA
>NW_006404646.1:1672-2440 GCF_000299155.1 Elephantulus edwardii
AATATTTATGTAAACATTCAAAATAATTTTCCAGGGTAATATTCTTTTTATACGTTCAAGTTCATCATTCCAAAGTGTAACTTTATTACTAAAAAGAAAAAAATTATAAACCAATCAAGTAAATGGGGAAAAGATTGCTTTATTATTATTAAATATCGCAGTCATGTCTGGATTACACCAATTTGAGCCAAATGAATAAGCTGATTCGTGTTCTGGAGAAAAGGGACCATGACTTTTTTTCTATTTCAAACTGTGTTTAAACAGAAAACTTAAATATTATTTTAGTCAAGCATCTTGCACGTCTGTTTTTAAGAAAAGAAGAAAACAAAAACAAAATCTGTCTAGTAAATATGCAAGCAGAAAAACACATATTCTGTTTCTAAAGGTAAAAATAAATATCAACATTTATCTACTGTTTCCAAAATATTTCTTCAGAAAACATTTATACCTTGGTGATCTATCAAATCATGCCTCACTTAAAACATCAAGAAATAATATTTTACTGTTGATTCAGAAAATGTTCAAGAGTCATCTGCCTTCCATTACCTAACTGAATGATCTTACAAACATCTCTCCTTTTTCTTGGGGGGGGGGGACCTTTCCCTGTTGCCCCATTGTCCTATCAGGAAGACACGTATCATGCAAAGCAAGTGAGTCAGGAGCCCTCATCTAAAATCAAGAAGTGATGGTTTCCACCACAACCAGATAAAGGCAAACAATCCAATTGAAAAATGGGCACAGGATAAGAACAGACACTTCACCAAAGAA
>NW_006404647.1:0-497 GCF_000299155.1 Elephantulus edwardii
GAGGATAGAAGGAGAATTGATGCCTTTGAGCTGTGGTACAGGAGAAGAGTATTGAATGTACCAGGGACTGCTAAGAAAACGAACAGGTTCATCCTGGAGAGGGTTAAACCAGGCTGCTCCTTGGAGGCAAGTATTCTGAGGCTTCATCTGAAATCCTTTGGACATGTTGTAAGGAGGGACCATGCTTGGAGAGGGACATCATGCTTGGGAGGGTGGATGAACAGCGTAGTAGTGGAAGACCCTGTAGGAGGTGGATTGATTCAATGACTGGGGCAATTGCAGTGGGTGTGTCAGAGATGGTGCAATTGGCACAGGACAGAACGTGGTTTAGGGCTATTGTACATAGGGTCGCTATGAGTCGTAAGTGACTCGACGGCACGTAATAACAACAATAACAATGCACCCCCCAAAACGACAGTATACCACCTTCTCTAAAGAGCATGGAACATTCTCCAGAATAAATCACATTTTAGGCACAAGGCAAGCATCAATAAATT
>NW_006404647.1:2407-2921 GCF_000299155.1 Elephantulus edwardii
TCTTGACATTGAGCCTCAATCCTTATTGTAGGCTGCAGTCCCTGACCCTCAGCAGCAAGCGCTTCAGGTCCTCCTCAGTTTCAGCAAGCAGGGTTATGTCATCTGCGTAACACAGATTGTTTATGGATCTTCCACCAATCCTGATGCCACGTTTCTCCTCATACAGTCCAGCCTCCCGGATGATCTGTTCTGCATACAGGTTGAAAAGGTATGGAGACAGACACATCCCTGGCGTACACCCTTCCCAATTTTGAACCATGTAGTGTTTCCTGGCTCTGTTCTGACAATTGTCTCTTGGTTCAAGTATAAGTTTCGCATTAGCATGATCAAGTGTTCTGGGATTCCCATTCTTCTCAGAGTCAGATCTGACTGATACAGGAAGAGATTGTCTTTCCTTCTCCAGCAGAGCATCTGGTGGATTCAAAGAGCATACCTCTGGGATTTCAGTGCAGCTTTTGCCACTAGGTCACCAGTGCTTCCTAATTCATCTCATGAACATAGACGCAAAAATTCT
>NW_006404648.1:0-1071 GCF_000299155.1 Elephantulus edwardii
GCTGTTGTACATAGGGTCGCTATAAGTCACAAGCGACTCGATGGCACATAACAGCAACAACATTTCAGCACTTGGAATATACCCAGAGAAAATGAGAACGGAATCAAAAATGGAGACTTGTACAGCAATGTTCAAATCAGTGTTAATCACAATTGCAGCAACATGGAAACAGCCCAAATGTCCAATCACACACAATAGAATAGACTGAGAAATTATGGTACATTCACAGGGTGGAATACTACGCAGCACGTAGGAGCAATGATTTTGTAAATTATAACCTAACTTGGGAAGGACTGGAGCACATTATGCTAAGTGAACTAACTCAGTCCTATAAGGACAAACACTGAATAAGACTATTTTTGTAGAACGAATATGAGGATCCAAGGTGAGAAGAGTAGGAACAGAGAAGTGAGGGTGTGTGTGGTGTGTGTGTGTGAATCACAGGGTCATATAATTTGTTGAGTGAACAGAGGGCTGAGTAAAGGAAATGAGAAAAACAACAATGTATACAAACTTTGTAAGTAAACCAATATAAAATAAAAATTGTATTTAAATTTTAAAGAAACAATTTAATTACTACAACCATTTGTGGTATCTACCGAAGAAAACATTACACAGTAAAATGATTTGCTGAACAAATTATCTCAAAAATTAGACTATAGGAATAAGAGCAAGACTTTGATGTTGGAGGAAGATTCATTAAGAACCTAAGATATGTGGGTAACACAAACTGCCTTGCTAAAAATGAAGCTCATTTAAAACATTTATTGATGAAGATCAAAGCCTTCAGAACGGATTATACCTCAATCAAAAGAAAACAAAAATCCTCACAATAAGACCAATAAACAACGTTACAATAAATGGAGAAAAGATAGAGATTGTCAAGAATTTCCTATGACTTGGATTTATAATCAATGTCCATGGAAGCAGAAGTCAAAATATCAAACGGCATGTTATATTGGGCAAATGTTGCAAACAGAGATTTGTACAGACACAGCATGGAGATATTGGGGGTTCCAGACCATTACAACAAAATGAATATGGAATAAAGAAAGTCACATGATTTTTTTT
>NW_006404648.1:1476-2737 GCF_000299155.1 Elephantulus edwardii
AATAATATGATAAAAGAATAAAAACTTGATATACAACTTTCTGACTTCAAATCATGCACTATCCCTAATTTTATTCAAAGAACTGCTTCTTTCTTTATTTGTGTGTAAGTACTGCATGAGTGCAATTAAAGGTTCTGGGATTTCCAATTCTTTCAATGTTATCCATAATTTATTACAGCATACACAATCTAATGCCTTTGTATAATCAATAAAACATAAGTAAGCATCTTTCTGGTATTCTCTTCTTTCAGTCAAGATCCGTCTGACATCAAGAAGGAGGAATGTTTTTCCTCCTTCCCTGACCTCTTTAGAATCCAGCTCATATTTCTGACTGTCTTCAGTCACTGTATTGTTCCATGTGTTTAAAAATTCTCTTTAGCAAAATTTTATGGGTGACATTAATGATATTATTTAATAATTTTCATATTCTGTTGAATCATCCTTGCTTTGTTATTTTATTTTTTTCTTTTAGTCGTAACTGGTGTGTATTTCTCCCAGTCAGACAAATACCTTGGCTCATGTCCAGGCTCTATAGGTTTGTTGAAACATCTCAGTGGGTATTCTGTCAATTTCTAGAATCTTATTTTCTTTCCAGTGCCCTCAATGTAGCTTGGACTTCTTCCACTCAGTACCACTGGTCTTTGATCATATGTTGTTATTGTTATGTGTCATTGAGTCAACTCCTATTTACAGTGACCCTATCAACAATGACTCTGAACCTTGCCCCATCCTGAGCCAGTCTCACCGTCTCTGACACACCTGACTCTGTTGCTCCAGGAACAGTGTCAATCATCTCATCCAGGGTTTTTCTCTCCTGCGTGATCCCTCCACCCTTCTAAGCTTGACCTGGTTCTCCAAGGACTGGCCCCTTCTGATAACATGTTCAAAGTATGTGACATGCACCTTCACAATCTTTGCCTCCAAGGAGCAACATTATTTCACACTGTCTATGGTATGTTCAATATTCTTCTCCAGCACTACAACTCAAAGGCATTGATTCCTAATCTGTAATCCATAGTTATTGTACTGCTCTCAAATGCATAGCAAGCATTTAAGACCATGGCTTGTATAAGATGTACCTCTGTCTCGAGGCTACAGCAGATATTCCAAATGCAGCTCACTTTTTTCTTTTTAAATTTTCTGACTGTTATTGCCAAAGATGTGATTGTGGATCTAAAAAATATGATGTTTTAACAACCTCAATATATTCACTATTGCGATGCTGTCTATCGGCCCAGAGGTGACTTTTTGTTTTCTTGGT
>NW_006404649.1:0-818 GCF_000299155.1 Elephantulus edwardii
GGTATAGCACTGGTCTGTGCTTTGCTGTACAGAGGTAACTTGTGGTTGCTGTGATGCTAAATACTGTGACACTGATGTGCCAAATGTGACAGTGGACAGTGTTTGGTGGAGGTCCTTGGTTAAAACAAGCTTGGAAGCAGAGTGGCATCCACTTCCAAAATGGCTTGTCTCCAGAAACTCTATTAACAGTGCTCAGGTTAGTTCATAGGGTCGCTATGAGTCGTCTATGACTTGATGGCACTTAACAACAACAACAACAAATTTCCCATAGTGGAATTGCTTGGTCAAATGGTATTTCTATTTCTAACTTTTTGAGAAAGCACCATACCACCTTTCATAGTGGTTGCACCGTTTTATACTCCCACCAACAGTGAATAAATGTTCCAGTTTCTCCACAACCTCTCCTGCATTTGTTATTTGCTACTCTAGTGAACTTTGCTGCTGTTACTGGGGTGAGATAACTCCTAGATGTTTTGATTTGCTTCTCTCTTAGAGCTAGGGATTTTGAACATTTCTTCATGTGTTTGTTCACCATCCAATGTGTTTGTTGTTTTAAAAAGGTATTGGGGTGAGATAACTCCTAGATGTTTTGATTTGCTTCTCTCGTAGAGCTAGGGATTTTGAACATTTCTTCATGTGTTTGTTCACCATCCAATGTGTTTGTTGTTTTAAAAAGGTATTTGTGAAGAATGAACCATTGAACATACAAGATTTGATCATTCTATATCTGACCTCATTTTGGTCACCAAATCTTTATTTTCCAGTTACCTTTCCTTCTTCATTGTTTCCAACTTTTGCATCCAATTACCAATTATCAT
>NW_006404649.1:1773-2285 GCF_000299155.1 Elephantulus edwardii
CCACCTCATAGAGGGCCTTCCCCTCCTGCGCTGTCCCTCCACCCTACCAAGCATGATGTCCCTCTCCAAGAACCGGTCCCTCCTTACAACATGTCTAAAGTATGTTAGACAGAGCCTCAGAATCCTCGCCTCCAAGGAGCAGCCTGGTTTAACCCTTTCCAGGATTAATCTGTTTTGCTAACAGTCCGTGGTACCCTCAATACTCCTCTCCAGCACCAAAAGGCATCAATTCTCCTTCTATCTTGCTTAGTCATTGTCTAACTCTCTGATGCATAACAAGTGATTGCAAAGACCATGGCCTGTATCAGATGCACCTTAGTCTCCAGAGAGACAACATTGCTCTTCAGTACTTTAGGGAGGTCCCTAAACAGCAGACTTTCCCATGGCAATACGTCTTTTAATTTCCTGGCTACTGGTGCCAAAGAAGAAGAAATAGATGATTTCTACCAACTTTTACAGTCGGAGATAGATCAAACATGCAATCAAGATGCATTGATAATAATGGGTGACTG
>NW_006404650.1:0-2787 GCF_000299155.1 Elephantulus edwardii
CGCTGCGTCGCCCTCGCGCATGTCTGCTTTTCAAATATATGTTGATACAATTGAGCCTAATACACCTTAAAATAGAAAAAAATTTAAAAGTACTTATTGCACTAATAATAGCTTCTGAGGCCAAGAGGTTTGCAAAGAAGACTTACTTTTTATGCTAGAGAATCATATTCTGCTTTGTGAAATAAAATATATTTTAATTTGCTTATTTTAATTTTTAACTTTATATTGAGTCAATTTTGACTCGATGGTACATAACAACAACACTTTAATTTGAGTTAAAGTTTACAGTGCAGATTAATATTCCATTCAACTATTTACATGTGGTGAGCTCTCCAAGTCCCATAAAGGTGGTGGGAAAAGGTGTATGAAGATTTTATACATGTGATGAATTTTATCAGAGATGAGGAACTGCAAAGTTAGTGAACTGGAATATTTTATATGCCATCTAAGCAAACTTGCTCTTTGTCTAAAAGGGAGACATCATCTTTATTATGTTGACGGACAATAAACTATGTTGACCCATGCTCCAGAGGGAGACACTATTTCTGTTTTTCAAGACTGCTTCATGAAAAATCTTGAAACCATATTTTTGGACAAGCGTTCTCAGTGCTTTGACATAAGAAAAAAACTATATATGTTGTTGTTGTTATATGCTGTCAAGTCACCTGTGACTCCTAGCAACCTTATGTACAGAAGTTTTGAAGTCTGACCTATTCTGAGCCAGTTTCACTGGCTATAACACACCTACTCTCATTGCCCTATTTACTATATCAATCCATCTCAATGACGTCTTTCTACAAGGATCTGTCCCTCCTGACGACATGCCCAAAGTATGTGAGATGGAGCTTCAAAATCCTAGCCTCCAAGGAGAAACTTGGTTTCACCCTCCCCAAGAAAGACTAATTTGTTTTCTTGGTGGTCCATGTTCAAGACTCTCCTCCAGCACCACAACTCAGGCATCAATTCTTCTGTCATCCTGTGTTGTTGTACAGCTCTCTGATACATAGCAAGTAACTGGAAAGACCACAGTCTGAATCAGGTACATCTTAGTCTCTAGACCGACATTGTTGCTTCTCAGTACTCTGGAAAAGTCTCTGACCGCAGATTTCCTTAATACAATTTATCTTTTGATTTCCTGACTGCTGGTGCCAAGAGTGTTGACTGTAGAGCCAAGGAAGCTGGGACGGTAAACAATCTCAAACTCTTCTCCATCCATCCTGGTGTTGCCAATTGGCACCGTGGTGAGAATCTTTGTTTTCTTGATGCTGAGCTTCAACCCATTTTGAAAATTACAGTCCTTGATCATCTGCAGCATGCACTCCAGGTTCTCCTCAGTTTCAGCAAGCAAAGCCGAGTCATCTGCATAATGAAGGATGTTGATGAGTCTTTCTCTAATCCTTATGCCACACTCCTCCTCAAAAAGCCCTGTTTCCTGAATGATCTGTTCTGCATATAGATTGAAATGATATGTAGACAGGATGCATCTCTAAAACATTTCTTTCCTGATTTTGAACCAAATAGTGTTTCCCTGCTCTGTTCTGAGGACTTCCTCCTGGTCCAAGTATAGCCTTCACATAAACACAATCAAGTGTTCCAAGATTCCTATTCTCCTCAAGGTTAACCACAATTTCCTGTGATCTCCACAGTCAAAAGCCTTTTCATAATCACTGAAACACAGATAACCATTCCTCTGGTCCTCTTTGCTTTCTGCTAAGATGTATCTAACACTGACAATAATGTCTCTAGTGCTACTACCTCTTCTAAACCCAACTTGTATTTTCTGGTATCAATTTACTGTTCCAGTCATTTCTGGATAATCTTTAGCAGGATTTTGCTTGCGTTTGAGATGAGTGATATTGTACAATAATTTCCACAACAATTACATATGAGTCATATATATGAATCATGAAAAATTGCTTTGCAAACGCTACCTCAAAATAAATTACAATTTTAGTTTTTAGTTTATGATAAGTTGATAATTTTTTGAGATATTATTGGAATGTTATGGGTAGGGGAACAAAAGTCCCCTTAAGTAAGTGTTTGACTCTCAGAGTAACTGTTGTTGTTAGGTGCCATTGACTCAACTATAACTCATAGAGATTCAAGAACAACAAATTGAAACCTTGCCTTATCTCACATCCTCACACTTGTCACTAGGCTCAAGTCGGTTGTTGAGTTCACTCTGCAGATCCATGCCATTCAAGGTCTTCTGTTTTTCACTGACTCTATTTTCCAAGAATATTGTCTGTCCAAAGACTGGTCTCATCTCTCAAATTGCCCCAAGTATGTTCAATTAAGTTTCATTGTCTTTGCTTCCATAGAACACTTTGGTTGCACTTTTTACAAGACAAATTTGTTCATTATTTTTTCTTCTTTGGTTTTCCTTGTTAATAGCCCAACTTTCACATGGATTTGAAGTAATTTTAAATAGCACAGCTCAGTAAATTTGCTAATCATTTTATATGTATGTATTTTAAATAATGGAGTCTTAGTGCTCTCATCCACAGATGTAATCGATCTGATTCCTCTGCATACCATCAGGTGAAATCCATGTGTATAACCTGCGTTTACGTCTCTTAAAAACATATTTGCAATGAATAAGTCATTGATTGTGCAAAATTCAATCATTCCATCTCCAGCTTCATTTCTGTCACCAAGTCAATGCTTTCTAACTGCTGATTCTTCTGCCCTGTTCCCAACTTTTGCATTCCAGTCACCCATTATTATCAATGCATCTTGAATGCATGTTCGATCTATCTCTGACTGTAAGAGTTGGTAGAAATCATC
>NW_006404651.1:0-472 GCF_000299155.1 Elephantulus edwardii
ATTCTGAGGCTCCATCTAACATACTTTGGACATATTGTGAGGAGAGAATGGTCCTTAGAGAGGGACATCATGCTTGGGAGGGTGGAAGGACAGCGCAGGAGTGGAAGGCCCTCTATGAGGTGGATTAATTCAGGGACTAGGACAATCAGGATGGGAGTGTCAGAGACAGTGCAATTGGCACAGGACAGAGCAGAGTTTAGGGCTGTTGTGCATAGGGTTGCTATGAGATGCAGGCGACTCGATGGCTCATAACAACAACAACAACATCCTTGATATTCTCACATAGTTCATCTGGTCTTCACTCACTATTGTTCAAGTTCTCAAATCTGTTTCTGAAATTATTTTGAAATTCAGGAGGGATAGGCTCAAGGTCAAATACTGGTTCCTGTGGATTTCATATTCTTTAGCTTTAGTTTGAATTTGCATATGAATAGTTGGTAGTCTGTTCCACAATCAGCACCTGGCCTAGTTT
>NW_006404651.1:1182-2129 GCF_000299155.1 Elephantulus edwardii
GGATTGATTCAGTGACTGGGGTAATCGGGATGGGTGTGTCAGAAGCAATGCGATTGGCACAGGATAGAACATGGTTTACGGCTGTTGTACATAGGGTCGCTATGAGTTGCAAACGACTCTACGGCACATAACAACAACAACAACATATTAGAAGTTTGGGATAAACCCAAGGTCATAGTTTGGTTCTTATAGGTTTGTCTTCAATTTCTTTAGCTTCAATTTTAACTTTCCCACCAGTAGTTGGTGGTCTGTTCCACAGTCAGCATATGATCTGGTTTCATAGTTGATAATATTGACCTTCTTCAACAATTCTTTCCACAGATGTAATCAATCTGATTCTACACATATAGTCACCATTTTTTATAAAAGGTACTTGCAATTAACAACTCATTGATTGTATAAAATTCTATCATTCTCTCTTCAGACTCATTTCTTTCACCAAGTTCATAATTTCCAACTACTGGGTTTTCATCCTTGTTCCCAACTTTTGCATTCTAGTGACCATTTATAAGTATTATTGAATCTTGTTTTCATAATCAATCAATTTCAGACTGTAGCAGTTGATAGAAATCTTAAATTTTCTCCTCTTTGGTTGTAGTTGTTGGTGTGTATATTTGAATGATATTTGTATTGACAAGCCTACCTTCCATGCCTTTTGTTATGTGTCACACTCAACGCTACAGCACCTAACAATAACAATTTTCTATGTGTATGGATAGTATCCTGTGACTCACAGTATTGTTTTTCAGGATGATCTAAAAATAGTCATTTATACTACAAAGGCAACCTCATTTTTTTCCCCTCACATTTTCATTTCTGTCATGATCAAACACCAAATGAGCTGTGCGATGAGATCAAGGATATCATCCATAAAGAAAGAAAAAATCATTAACAAAGATGGAGGAGGAAGAAAAGACCAAAACTGATGTCAGAAGAGACTCTGAATA
>NW_006404652.1:0-542 GCF_000299155.1 Elephantulus edwardii
GAAAACAAGGTAATGCTCAAATTCAGACACAAGTCCAGCTGCTTTTTGCATCCATCATAGAATTTAATAGCCCAACTGATGGTGGATTTGTGAGACATCAGGGTCCTAGGAGAGGTGGGAGCATGACCAAAACCTGGGCTCCAGATATTTGTGTGCTGTGAAGGGGAAAGAAATCTTTGACCCCACATTTCTCTATCTCAGATGGAATTCCATTTCTTTAAGAACCACTTCAGCTGTGTAATCCTCACAAATTTTGCTGTGATTGAGCTCAGTGTCGCAGTCTCTGTGTCAATCCATCTCATTGAGGGTCTTCCTATCTTTCACTCACTCTTTTTTTAAAAAAAAATTATTAATTTTAATGAACATTTACAGAAATTTTTTATTTCTATATTCATTGATTGTTGCATTTTTCTCCCTACTCTGCCCTCCCTTTCCAGTTCACTCTTGTCTTTGAAAAGTAAAACTCAGTGTTACCAAGCATGATGTCCATCTCCAGGGATTGGTCCTTCCGGATAGCATGCTAAAAGCAGATGAGACCAAGT
>NW_006404652.1:2222-2726 GCF_000299155.1 Elephantulus edwardii
AACAACAAATAATCACTTTGGCATAGTATACAGTGTACCAATCTCCTAACTGAAAGGTCATTGCTTCAAATCCACCAGTGGCTCCAAGGGAGAAAGATGGACAGTCACTTCCTTCTGTAAAGACCTATCACCTTGGAAACGAGGTAGAGGAGCTCCATAATAAAGGACTTGGCAGAAAAGTCATCAAATGACCAGCACCATTGATCTCATAACTTGTATAACCTTTTAAAGTACATGAGCATTCACCTCTAAGCAATGGAGGAGTGGGAATGGAAAGGGACAACAATGACTCTTTCTAACAGTGTTTATATGATTGAAGACACACCAGTTGTACATATTACATTATTAGAACACTGGACAATAGGTGAAAAAAACACACAGAATGTTCTAGAACATGAACTTTAGGAATTGGTAAGCATCCTTTCCCTTTCCTGGAAGTTTGATAACATTGAAGCACAGGTGGCTCTTTGGCACTGAGCAGCTCCAAGGAAGAATCCAAGTCTC
>NW_006404653.1:0-516 GCF_000299155.1 Elephantulus edwardii
ATGAAATACCAAATGATTCCTGACTCCCTTTTGATTTCCTGACTCCCATTCCTTCACGCAGTTCATTATAATATTTTGTATTCCCATGCTGCCTTTTGAAATCTTCTGTTCAGCTCGTTAACTTCTTGATTTATTTCCTTTTCTTGGATTCTTGGCACTATAGTACAATATTCAGAGTCACTTCTGACATCCATCTTAGTCTTTTTTTTTCTCCTTTATTCTTGTAATGACTTTTTCCATTCTTCTTTATATCCTCCCACAGTTCATCTGGTCTTTGCTCATTAGTAATTAAGACTTCAAACTTGCTCCTGAGATGGTCTTTAAATTCTGGTGGGATAGATTCAAGGCTAAAGTCTGATTCTTGTGGATTTCATTTTATTTATTTTTAGCTTCAGTTTGAAATTGCATATTAGTAGTTGACGGTATGTTTGATGATCAACACATGGCCTGGTTTACACAGCTGATATTTAGCTTCTCCAGTGATTTTTTATTCCCCACAGATATTCCACAATCTGA
>NW_006404653.1:2856-3811 GCF_000299155.1 Elephantulus edwardii
AACTTGATGGCCCCTAACAACACATACACAAATTAATAAATATAATTTTGTTAGGTGCCTTCGAGTTGCGCATGACTCATAAAAACCCTATGAACAAGAAAATCTACACCCTGTTCTACCCTGCACCATCCTCACACTTCCTGATACACAAGAGCTCATTGCATATCAATCCACCTGATTGAGGATTTTCCTCTCCTTCACTGACCCTTCACCCTTCCCAACATCATGTGCTTCTCCAAGGAATAACATCTCCTAGTAACATGTCCACAGTATACAAGGTGAAGCCTCATCATTTCTTCTTCCGAGGAGCACTCTGGCTACACCTTCTCCAAGACATGTTTGTTCTCTTAGCCATCCATGGGATATTCAGCTGTCTTCTCCAACACCACAACTCAAAGACATCATTTATTTTTCTGTCATCTTTATTCATTGTCCAAGTCTCAGATTCATATCTAGTAATTGGAAAGACTATGGCCTGAATCAGATACATCTTAATCCTCAAACTGACGTCATACACAATAATTTGGAAAGGTCCCTAACTGCAGATTTTCCCAGTGCAATGTATCTCCTTATTTCCTAACTTCTTGTTCCAAGGGTGTTAATTGTGAATATAAACAAGGTGAAGCTGTTGGCAGTTTCAATATCCTCCCCATCCATCGTAACACTGTCTATTGGTTCAGAGGTGAGAATCCTCACCTTCCTGACATTGAGATGCAATCCATAACAAAGGCTACATTCCTTAGTATTCTGCAACAAGTGTGTTAGTCCTTTACACTTTCAGTAAGTTAGCTTGTATCATCTGCATAACATAGGTTATTAATGAGTCTCACACCAATCCTGATGCTTCATTCCTCCCCATAAGATCCAGCTTCACAGATATTTTCTCAGCATACAGATTGAACAGGTATGGAGAAAGAATACAACTCTGGTGCACTCCCTTCCATATTCCAAACCA
>NW_006404654.1:0-2773 GCF_000299155.1 Elephantulus edwardii
TGATGATTCTTCCACCAATCCTGATGCCACATTCATGGCTGACTCTGAGAAGAATGGGAATCCCAGAACATTTGATTGTGCTAATGCGAAACCTATACTTGGACCAAGAGGCAGTCGTCAGAACAGAGCAGGGTGACACTGGATGGTTCAAAATCAAGGAAGGGGTCCGTCAGGGATGTATTTTGTCTCCATACCTTTTCAAGGCATTCTTTAGGCCTCTTTATTCATTTTCCAACTTTCACATGGTAAATGAAGCAATTGAAAATAACCATGGCTTGGGCCAGCCACCACCTTAGTCCTTAAAGTGACATTGTTACTCTTGAGCACTTTAAAGAGGTCCTTGACAGCAGATTTGCCCAGCACAACACACCTTTTGATTTCTTGACTCCTCATACCATGGGTGTCGATAGTGGGTGCAAGTAAAATGAAATCCTTGAGAGCGTCCATTTTTTTCCCCCCTCCACCTATCAGGGATGAGGATTTTTGTCTTCTTGATACTGAGATGTAGCCCATATTGAAGGCTGTGTTCTTTGATCTTCTTCAGTGTCATCTGCATAATGCAGGTTGCTGATGAGTCTTCCTCCAATCCGGAGGCCGCGTGCTTCTTCATATCATTCCGCTTCCGCTTCTCAGACTCTTTGCTCAGCATACAGACTAAAATAGGTGTGGAGAACAGGACACCTTTCCTGCCGTGTTCTGTTTGGGCCACACCTGTTTGGTCTACCTATTGGTTTCACACACGAGCACTCCTATTAGGTGTTCTGGGATTCCTGTCCTTCTCAACGTTAGCCGTAATACATTATGATCCACACAGTCAACTCTGTCTTAGCATAGTCAGACACAACTCTGCATTTTTCTGGTCGACTCTGCTTTTTGCTAAGATCCATCTGACATCAGCAGTGAGAACTCTTTTCCGTGACCTGCCTCTTCTGAATCCAGCTTGCCTACCTGTCAGTGTATTGCTCCAGCTGTTCTTGAAAAATCTTCAGCATGATTTCACTTGCATGTGATGATCACTTCCCCCCACCCCTCCCCCCCCCCTTTTTCCTTCTGGAATGGGACCAGTTGTGGGTCTCTTCCAGTCACTTGGCCGGGGAGCTGTCTTCCATATTTCTTGGCATAGACTAGCGAGCCTGTCCATGGCTGCATCCATTTGCTGAAACACCTCCTCAGTTTGGTATTCCATCAGTTCCTAGGGCCTTATGATTCTGTGAACGCCTCCACGGCAACTTGGTATTCTTTCTTCATTCACTACCATTGGTTCTCGATCATGTGCTACCTCCTGAAATGTTTTGGTACTGTGATTCTGTGTATTCCGTCCATCTTCTTTTGGTGCTTCCTGTATCATTCAGCATTTTCCCCACGGAGTCCTTCCGCATTGCAACTCAAGGCTTGACCATTTTTCTTCAGTTCTTCCAGCTTGAGAAAGGCATGTTTTTTTCCCCCTTTGGATTTATAGACTCCCGGTCTTTGCATGTTTTGTGATAGAGCTTTGCTTTGATGGGGAAGGTTTGTTTTTTGTTTGTTTTTTTCTTTTTTTAAAGTATATGGCAAAGGAGCCAGAAACCCCAAAGGGACAGACAGGCTGATTGATCAGACTGCAGAAAGATGGCAGAAACTCCCGTTGGATGGGAAGAGGGTCACATCTGGGCTGCAGGGCAGTGCCAAAGCAAGGAAAACGCAAAACGTACAACCCCTTTTCAGGATGTTGCTCATGAAAGAAAGCAACAGTTGCAGCAAATCAACTAGAAAAATCCCTCAAGCTCTCATCCCATGGGTTTCTACGCCCTGTAGTTTGCCTTGATGCAGAAGGAAGCAAGTGGGTCACGGGACGTGGGACACGTGTTGCGTGATCCTGCTTGCATGAGAAACCTAGACTAGCCACAGCTATAGTGTCCAAAAGGAGACTAGAGCTTGCCTGGAGTTGGAGTGGGAGGTGGGAAGGTACTGCTTCAGGGGTGCTGAGTGTCTGGCAACGCATGCGTTTTGGAAATGGGTAGCAGGGTGCTCTCACCACCGGGAAAGCGTGGCAGGATTTCTGTCACAGCCTGGCTTTTTATCTCAGATGGGTCGGAGGCTATCCTCAGGGATTTTCACACGTCCAGTAGGATTCTGTACCCCAGGGGTTCTCACTCTGGATTGTGCGTGGACAGATTGTCCCCTGACCATAGTTGCTGGTCCAAGGTAAGGCCCAAGAACGTGAAGCTCCAACAAGTCCCGGGGGATCCTGTTGTGCCTGAACCCCAGTGCTCTGTGGACTAACATGCTCCAAGACAGGGGCTGGAAGGAGAGCTGCTGATGGATGGGAAAGATCATTACATTGTACTTTGGCTTATTTGAACTTTTTTTGGTTTTTTGCCACGACTATTACCATTTGTTCTGTTAACAGGTCACAGAGGTTACATGTGTTTTGGAAAAGGAATGTTGCGCTTTTCAGGGGAGATGTGTCTGGGATAGAAGAGTAAGTGTGGTGTGTGAAGTTGGTGTTTCTGGTGAAATGCCACTTGTGAATGACTTTTATGTTCTGCGCTAGACAGCGGGGCAGTTGATGTCACAGAATAAACTTGGGTGAAGCGGTAGCAACTGGTAGTGCCTGAAATGATCACTGTTGGGGGAGGGAGTGTTTGTTTTCTGCCTGGGGTAGGGAGAGCAGGGAGATGGTGCCTAAAAACTTGCTCATGTCGTGAAAATGCCAGCTACTGCGTGCGCGCGCACACACCCGTACACACACACACACACACACACACACACACACACACACACACCCCGCCCC
>NW_006404655.1:0-686 GCF_000299155.1 Elephantulus edwardii
GAATTGCTGGGTCAAATGGTATCTCTATTTGCAACTTTTTGAGAAAGCGCCATACAGCCTTCCATAGTGGTTGCACCATTTTACACTCCCAGCAACAGTGAATAAGGGTTCCAATTTCTCCACAACCTCGCCAGCATTTGTTGCTTGCTGTTCTGTTAATTTGCTATTCTGATTTGAGAGAGATGCTATCTCATAGTTGTTTTAATTTACATCTTTCTTAGAGCTAGGGATTTTGAACATTTCTTCATGCGGTTGTTGGTCATCTGACCGTCTTCATTTCTTCATGTGCTTGTTGGTCATCTGACTGTCTTCTTTGGTGAAGTGTGTGTTCATATCCGTTGACCATTTTTCAATTGGATTGTTTACCTTTATCTTGTTGTGTTCAGACATTTATCGGAATGTCTTTTTCCGTAGAGAGTCTTTCATATCTTCTGTCCATTGTGTCTTTTTCTTGTTGAGGTGCTGGAGTTTTCTCTAAATCTTAGCTATGAGTCTCTTATCAGGTATGACATTGCCAAACATTTTGTCCCAGTTTGTAGGCTCTCTTTTCACTCTTTTGGAGAAACATTTTGATGCACATATGAATTTCAGTTTCAGAAGGTCTTATTTATCCATTTTATCCTCTGTTGGTTGTGCATTTTAAGCTATGCTTGGTAGTCTATTTATGCCATAGATTGTTGTTGTTA
>NW_006404655.1:2611-3134 GCF_000299155.1 Elephantulus edwardii
TGGAGGAAGACTCATCAATAACGTAGATTATGCAGATGACATAACCTTGCTTGATGAAACTAAGGAGGCCTTGAAGGGTTTGCCGAAGAGCGATGATCGATGATCCCAGAAGTGGGAGTGATGGAGCTAATACCAGAGAGCCTAGGCTGACTTTCAAAGGGGGCCAGAGGTCAGCAGTAAGGCTGAACAGTGTAGGACTACAGGGATCCGAGGGGCAGGACAGGCTAAAAGGAGGAGGACAAAGACTGAGTGGGCCTACCTTGCATGAGTGGGGCGTATCCTGTGCTAGAGGGACATTGTGAGGCAATAGCAGGTGGTGGGGTGTGGCACCAGCAAGGGTGTGTGGGTGTATTGAATTCAGATGGGCGTGACCAAACAAGAGTAGGCGGAGCCAATTAGATGATTGGGCGTGGCTGAACCCAGAACAACGGGGCTGAGCTCAGAATGGTCAGAGTGGACTCTCAATGGCGTAGTGACATCTTGAGTTAGAAAAATGTCTAGAATGGGAATCCCAGAATATTTG
>NW_006404656.1:0-561 GCF_000299155.1 Elephantulus edwardii
CATAACACATTATGGTTATCATTGAGAAGAATGGGAATTCCAAACTACTTAAATTATGTTTATATGAAATTTATCTCTAGACTAAGAAGCTCTCGTCTGATCAGAGCAAGGAAACCCTATATGGTTTAAAATAAGGAAGGGCATGTGTCCAGGCTGTATCATTTCTCCATACCTATCCAATCTGTATACTGAGCAAAGCATTAGAGAAGAGTGTGACATCAAGTTTGGAGGAAGTCTCATCAACAACCTGTGTTATGCAGATGAGATATCCTTGCTTTAAGTGCTTTCTGCAGAGGATCAAGGACTACAGTTTTCAATTCTCACCACTGGGGCAATGGGAAATATAACAGTTGGATAGAAGATTAAAATTATTAACAATTTCATCTTATTTGAATCCATAATCAATACATTTGGTACCAGTAGTCAAGAGATCTGAAGACATATAACATTGAGAAAGTTAGCTGTCTGGGATTTCATCAAAATCCTGAAGAGCAACGAGTCTAAAGTCTAAACCTTAATCTAAAACCTAAGGTGTACCTGATCCAAACCATAGTCTTTCCA
>NW_006404656.1:1626-2713 GCF_000299155.1 Elephantulus edwardii
GATGGATGGATAGACAGATAGATAGACAGACTAAAATTGATTATTTTTTCTTTAAATGGAGTGATCCAGGAAGGTTTTTGCTGTGTTTTGTTAGGTGCCCTCAAGCCAACTACAACTCATAGCAACTCTATGAAGAAGGAGTTGAAGCCTTGCCCTACTCTGCAGCATTCATACAATCTTAGATATACTCAAGTCCACTGTTACAGTCACTATATCAAGTCATCTCATTGAGGGTCATCTTCTTTTTTATTGACATTTTAGTTTTCCCAGTATAATGTCTTCACCCTCCCCCCCGGGATTGATTCTTCTTGGAAATATGTTCCAAATATATAAGATGAAATGTCACCATCCTTGTCTCTAAGGATCATCCTGGTTGCAGTTTCTCCAAGATAGATCTGTGTTTGTTATTTTTTTTTAACAGTCTTTCTCAATACCATATTCATTCCAAGGACATCACTTTTTATTTGGTCTGCCAAATTTGCTGTCTGACTTTCATACACATATGTAGCAAGTACAAATAAAATGCTTTGGGTCAGGCCCACCTTAGTCTTTTCAAAGCAACACATCCTATGCTTTTTTAATTGCTGCTACCATGAGTGTTGATTGTGGATCCAAGTACACTGAAGTCATTGGCAACTTTTCTCTTTTCTCCATGGATCAGGATATTGCCTGTTGGCTCAGTGGTGAGGAGTTTTGTTTTCTTTTTCCTTCCCTTCATTTAAAAAAATTTATATTGGTTTGCATTCTAAAGTTGTATACATTATGTTTCATTTATATACATTGTGCTTCATGCATTTCTTTACTCACACTGTGTTTCACATTATCATTCTCATACATTGTGTTTTCTAAATTTAATCACCATTGATCTATGCCCACCATCTTTAGAGGTACCCATTGGACCTTTCTTAATTCGTTCACTCCCTTGCTTGTCCCCCTGAACTACGAAGCATTGAGATTTGCCCTCTTCCCCACCAATAGTTACCCCCACCATCCACACCCACTTTTGGACTTTGATACACATCTTACTAGAAATCTTTCAATTTTTACAGAATGGTCTGTATTTACATGTTACCTAGTATTTTTCAAA
>NW_006404657.1:0-2728 GCF_000299155.1 Elephantulus edwardii
CCAGCTCCACCCTCCACCAGGATAACCCTTCTCATCTGCCAAGTCCCTTCAGAAAATATCTTCCATTGTCCAACCCATGATCTGACAGCTTGTATCTTAAGCTTTCTTGGCTCTGAACTGACACATTCCTAAAGTCAGACTCTCAGAGAAAAATACAAGTGGGATAGCTACCCAAGTGATCTCTAGAGCATTATCTTCAGATAAAAAAAAAATCAATGTCTCAAACAAAGGAAGCTGTCCCACACAATACACAAGCACAAAGCAAGATATCACCCCCAAAGTGTGAAACAGTGTCAGTGGATATCGTGAAGCCAGAAAGTCTGATGGAACTTTTTGACAGAATTTAAAAGAACAATGATTGAATATTTTCAATGGATGAAGACAAACTTGATGAATTACAGAACACTGCAAGCAAAAAACAGGAGGAACTGGAAAAAAACAAACAAACAAAAACCCAAAAAAACCCAAAAGCAAAAATAACCAGTCCAGAACAATGTAGAGAAAAAAAATGAGGCATTGACGGCACTGGAAAAACAAGAAACCACTATCCAAAATATGAGGTCAAATGTTTCAGATGCTGTCAAAACATGATGGAGAGATACATGAGCAGAAGTGAAGAGATGAAACACAGAACCGGTGAAATAGAAGACAAAATTGTCACCAATGATCTGCTAGAGCAAAAAGCAAACCCAAAGAGGAAGGAAAAAGAAGAAAACCTAAGAATAATGTGGGACACCATCAAGAGAAAGAACATGCACATCATTGGAATCCCAAAACAGGAAGGTGCAAGTAAAGGCACTGAAAAAGTTGTGGAATAATTCCTAGAGGAAAACTTCCTTGGCATAAAGAAGAATGAGAGAATATATATACAAGAAGCTCAACGAACACCACAAAGACTAGACCCAAAAAGAAAAACATCAAGGCATATCATAGTTAAATTTTCCAGAACTAAAGATAAGGAGAGAATCCTGAAAGCAGCAAGGGAGAAACAAAGAGTAACCTATAAGGGAGAGTCAATAATATTAAGTGCTGATTTCTCCAAAGAAACCATGCAAGCAAGAAGAGAGTGGATTGACATATATCAAACACTCAAATAACACAACTGTCAACCAAGAATACTGTACCAAGCAAAATAATACATCAAAAATGAAGGAGAGATCAAGATATTCCCAGAAAAGCAGAACCTCAGAGAGTCTATAAAAATAACACCAGCATTGCAGGAAAGAATCAGAGATGTCCTTCTTACAGAGATACCACATAAAGCATCATGGACCACAGTAACTAGCAACAACACCAAAAAGAACTTAACACAATGATAGCAATGAAACCTTGCCTCTCAATAATCACACTGAATGTAAATGGTTTAAATACACCACTGAAGAGAAAAAGAGTAGCAGAATGGCTAAAAAGCCAAAATCTATCAATATGTTGTCTACAAGAGACACACATGAAAATGAAGATAAAGACAGACTAAAAATAAAAGGGTGGCGAAAAATATACCAACCAAATGGCAATCAGAAAAAAGCAGGAGTAGCCATATTAATCTCTGATAAAATAATTATCAATGTAAAAACCATCACAAAGGACAAGGAAGGTCACTACATAATGCTGAGAGGGTCAATAGAAAAAGAGGACATAACAATAATAAATATCTATGCACCAAATGAAAGACATGCAAAATACATAAAACAAACATTAACAAAACTGAAAAAGGAAATAGACAACACTACTATAATACTTGGAGACTTCAATACACCCCCTCAACAAAAGGTAGAACTACCAGGAAGAAACTCAACAAAGATACTGAAGAATTAAAGCACACAATAAACCAACTTGACCTCATAGATATTTATAAGCTAATGCACCCCAAAAATGCATACTATACCTTCTTCTCCAAAGACCATGGAACATTCTCCAGAATACATCACATTCTAGGACACAAGGCAAGCATCAGTAAAATAAAAAAAACAACAACATAGAAATAATGCAAAACATCTTTTCAGACCATAATGCTACAAAATTAGACAATAATAGGATGATAAAGGAGAAAAAAACGTGCATTTGGAAGCTGAACAGCTCCTCGCTTGAACATGAGTTGGTACTAGAAGAAATAAAAAATGAAATTAAAAAGTTTCTGGAAACATATGACAATGAAAAAACCTCTTTCCAAAACCTCTGGGAAACAGCCAAAGCAGTAATCAGAGGTCAACTTATATCAATAAGAAAACACATCAAAAGGCAAGAAAAATTGACCATTGACTCTCTAACTCAATATTTTCAGCAAACTGAAAAAGAACAGCAAGAAAACCCGACACTGTCTTAAAAAAAAGTGAAATTATCAAAATTAGACCAGAAATAAATGAAATAGAAAACCAAAAACAATTGAAACTATCAACAAAACTAGGAGTTGGTTCTTTGAAAAGGTCAATAAAATCGGCAAACCATTAGCAAAACTCACAAAGGAAAAGAAAGAAAAAATTAAAATAATGCGATTAAAAGATGAATCAGGCAACATCATAACAGAATCAACTAAAATTAAAAAGCTAACATTAGAGTATTATGAAAAGTTATACTCAAAAAATATTAAAACCAAAGGCAATGGACAAATACCTAGAAATGCACTGAGGAGGACCTTATGCACTTACTGCAGAGGGTCAAGGACTGCAGCCTTCAATATGGACTGAGGCTCAATGTCAAGAAGACAAAAATTCTCACCACTGGACCAAAT
>NW_006404658.1:0-1220 GCF_000299155.1 Elephantulus edwardii
GCAGGGGTGAGTCCCGATTCAAGTCCACTCCTACCGTTCACTGCGTCTGCACACAACCCATGACAACTGCCAATGTTCAGAGTTGGCGGGGGATTGGGCGCGAGCCGGGTCACGGGGGGAGGAACGCAGTACCTGAAGATGGGGTTTGTGGGTCAGAGATGCAGGGGTGTGACCCGATTCAAGTCCACTCCCACTATTCACTGCATCTGTGCTCAGCCCTTGGCCAGTCCCAAAGATCAGAGCTGGCGGGGGTGGGGGTGGGGCGCGAGCCTGGTCGGGGCGGAGTAATGCAGTACCTGAAGATGAGGGTTGTGTGTCAGAGAAGGAGGGGTGTGTCCCCATTCAAGTCCACTCCCACTGTTCACTGCGTCTGCTCTCAGCCTTTGACCAGTTACAAAGTTCAGAGCTGGCGGGGGTGTTGGGGCGCGAGCCATGTCGGGGAGGAGCAATGCAGTACCTGAAGATGGGGGTCACGGATCAGAAATGCAGGGGTGTGTCCCGATTGAAGTACACTCCCACCGTTCACTGCGTCTGCGCACATCCCTTGGCCAGTCCCAAAGTTCAGAGCTGGCGGGGGGTGGCGGGGGTGGGCAAGCCGGGTCCGGGGGGAGGAATGCAGTAACTGAAGATGGTTGTCGTGGGTCAGAGATGTAGGGGTGTGTTCCTATTCAAGTCCACTCCCACCGTTCACTGCGTCTTCACAGAGCCCTTGGCTTGTACCAAAGCTCAGAGCTGGCGGGGGGAGGGGGCGCGAGCCGGGTCGGGGGGGGAGCAATGCAGTACCTGAAAATGGGGGTTATGGGTCAGAGATGCAGGGGTGTGTCCCGATTCAAATACACTCCCACCGTTACTGCATCTGCGCACAGCCCTTGGCCAGGCCCAAAGTTCAGAGCTGGCAGGCGGGTGGGGGCGAGCTGGGTCGGAGGGGAGCAATGCAGTACCTGAACATGGGGGTCGTGGGTTAGAGATGCAGGGGTGTGTCCCGATTCAAGTCGACTCCTAACGATCACTGTGGCTGCGCACAGCCCTTGGGCAGACACCAAGTTCAGGGCTGGCGGGGGGCAGGGCGTGAGCCGAGTCAGGGGGGATCAATGCACTATATGAAGGTGGGGGTCGTGGGTCCGAGATGCAGGGGTGTTTCCCGATTCAAGTCCACTCCCACCGTTCACTGCGTCTGCGCTCAGCCTTTGGCCAGTTCCAAAGTTCAGAGCTGGCGGGGG
>NW_006404658.1:1959-2370 GCF_000299155.1 Elephantulus edwardii
GAGAGCGTCTGTGAGTGTGTGCGCGTGCGCGCATCCGTGGCCTCTTCACTGTCCCCGCCGGGGGAGCGCGTGCCGGTCGGGGCGGAGCATTGCAGTACCTGAAGATGGGGGTCGTGGGTCAGATTTGCAGGGGTGTGTCCCGATTCAAGTCCACTCCCAACGATCACTGTGGCTGCGCACAGCCCTTGGCCAGTCCCCACGTTCAGGGCTGGCGGGGGGCGGGGCGTGAGCCGAGTCAGGGGGGAGCAATGCACTATATGAATTGGGGGTCGTGGGTCAGAGATGCAGGGGTGTGTCCCCATTCAAGTTCACTCCCACCATTCACTGCGTTTGTGCTCCGCCCTTGGCCAGTCCCAAAGTTCAGAGCTGGCGGGAGGGTTTGGGTGCGAGCCGGGTTTTGGAGGAGCAATG
>NW_006404659.1:0-2719 GCF_000299155.1 Elephantulus edwardii
TTATGCAGATGAAACAACTCTGCTTGCTGAAACTGAGGAGGACCTGAAGCACTTGCTGCAGAAGGTCAAGGGCTACAGCCTCCTATATGGACTGACGGCATACCAATTGACGTATTTCAACAGACAGACAGTGCCCTGGATGTGCTCACTAAGTTGTGCCAAGAAATTTGGAGAACAGCCAGCTGGCCCATTGACTGGAAAAGATCGATAATTGTTCCCATCCCAAAGAAAGGTGACCCAACAGAGTGGAAATTATCGAACAATATCATTGATATCACATCAAGATTATTGTTCAGATTAATTTTTGTTTGGAAAAAATGAGATCTGAGAATTACATAAATTTCCAAATTCTATAATTAGAATTAAAATACAAGTGATTCTTCTCTTTGAAACATATCCAGAAGATAAATTTGAATCATATTTCATATATACTCTAGGTAAACCCTTGTAAACACATGATTTTTCAAAGATATTATTGAGCACATCTCAAGAAGCCCTACTGGTGTTATTGACAAGTTAAAGAATTTGAAAGCAAACAGCAACTTCACAAAAAGAAGGCCTGCTTATATGTTTCTATGTTGATTCAAAACTCAAACTCACTACAGTGACACTGCATTGGATTTTTGAGTCTGCCAATCAATTGTTACAGGATAAGATTACCCATCTTTCTCTCTTGGAATTGAACTATCAGAGATGCATGTCATTTTCTTAGTAATGTAACACTGGAAAATCCTTGAATATTTGTTATGAATCTCACTTGCTGATGATGAATTGCTTTTTGATATGTTTTTAGATTCTATTGGTCAAGATTTTAAGGATTTTTGCATCTATATTCATGAGAGTCATAGGTCTGTAGTTTTCTTTCTTGGTAAGGTAGTATCTTTGCTTGGTTTGAGGATTATTCTTGCTTCATAGAATGAATCTGGGATTATTCCTTCATTTTCTATTTCTTTTTTAAATATTTTAAGTAGAATTGGTGATAGATCTTCTCCGAATATTTGGTAGACTTCAGCTTTGAAGCTGTCTGGTCCAGGACTTTTCTTATGGGGAAGTCTTTTTACACCTGTTAAATTTCTACTTTTGTGATGGGTCTGTTCAAGTGTTCTATGTCTCAATTTGGGTAGATCATAAGTTTCAAGGATTGTCTATTTCTTCTAGATTTTCAAATTTATCAGAGTATACCTTTACATAGTATTCTGATATTATCGATTTAATTTCGTCTAGTTCTGTTGTGATGTCACCTCTATCTTTTCCTAATTGAGTTATCTGTGTCTTCTCTTATTTTTCATTTGTTAAATTTGCCAGTAATTTGTTAATTTTATTAAACGTTCTTAAAAATCAGCTCCTGGTCTTATTGATGACTACCATTGTTTTTCTCCTTTCTATCTCTTTGTCAGTGGGATTCCTCTACAGTACCAAAGATAACTCAGAGAAGTAAACCAAAAAAGCAATACCACTTACAATAGCCAACCACAAATTGAAATACTTTGGAGTGAACTTAACTAAAGACACAAAATATTTGTACAAAGCTCAACATCAGGGATGAAAATGTGCAGGAGGAGAAGGATATTAATGATGGAGTTGTACCTTTGTTGGGCGGGGGTGAGGGAAATTGGAAGAATCTCTTCTGGAAAACAACGTATTCAAATTTTGAAAGTCAACTAATACAATAAAAAATATAAAGAGATAAAAAACCCCAAACTTGGAAAAGTATCACAGAACAGAGAAAGTGCAGCCAACACAATACTGAATAGAAATGAGAATTGATCTTTCCACAATGAAATTGGTTGATCTCACTAATCCACAAGCAGATTGGCTAGTCTTCCCATTCAATTGAGTAGATATAGTAACATAGCAGGAGAGTTCCCCCCGCCACCACCACCACCAAAGAAGCAGGTATACAGTGTATGCCTTCAAAATCAGAGTTCCTTGAACTACAACCTAGAACTACAGCAGCAGCCATGGATAAAACAGAGTACCAGAGATCTGACATGAAATACAATGAATTTTGGGACTACTACTATTCACCAAACCAGAAGTAAAGCCTTTACTCAACTTTTACTCAAGTTTGTTGGAGGACTGAGGAATGAGGGGCAGGCATAACTAACAGGACCGAGAGCTCTGAAACAATGGCCTAAGTCTGCAAGACTCAAGGTTGAGCACATGTAAGCAGCTGTCCTGACTGAGTGATTATATTCTGCTACTAACCTGAATTATAACATTTTAACTTACTTAATACAGTTCTGTGTGATCTGTGATATAACCCAATGGATTTTGGACCCAATAAACCAGTAAGATTTGTTTTACGATGAGTAAAAAAGAAGTCTGAGAGCATGGAGAATGTGTCTGACTTCACAGGAATTGGCTTTGTGTTATTGATGGGGACAGTTCCTCTTTGTGGAGTTGATGAAGGTTAAATATGGCAATCTCACCCAAGTAAGAATAGCAAAATTTAACAGAGCAGCAAACAACAAATGCTGGCAAGGTTGTGGAAAAACTGTAAACCTTAGTCAGTGTTGGCAGAAGTGTAAAATGCTGCATCAACTACTGAAGTTTGTATGGTGCTTTCTCAAAAAGTTGCAAATAGAAATACTATTTGACCCAGCAATTCCTCTCCTGGGAATATATCCTAAAGAAACCACAACTGCCACCCAAGCAGATGTATGCACACCCATGTTTATTGAAGCTTTCTTCACAATAGCAAAGAGTTGGAAACAAC
>NW_006404660.1:0-582 GCF_000299155.1 Elephantulus edwardii
GGAAAGTTTTCCTCTAGTAATTCTTCCACTACTTTTTCAGTGCCTTTACTTGCTTCTTCCCGTTCTGGGATTCCTACGAGGCGGATGTTATTTCTTTTAATGGTATACCACATTATTCTCAATCTTTCTTCTGTTTCCTTCTTTTTGTATTCTGCTTTTTTCTCGGTCAGATCTGTGGTGACAATTCTATCTTCTATTTCACTGGTTCTGTTTTCCATCTCTTCACCTCCATCTTGTTGACAGCATCAGAAACCTTACATTTCACATTTTGGATCACAGTTTCTTGTTTTTCCAATGCCTCTAATGCTTCATTTGTTTTCACTGCATTGTTTTGAATTGTTTTTTAACCTCCTCCTGATCTTTGCTAGCACTGTTCTATAATTCATCAAGTTTCTTTTTTATCCATTGAAAATATTCAGTCATTGTTCTTTTAAAATCAGTATCAGAAATATCCATCAGGCTTTCTGGCTCCAGGAAATCCATTGCTACTGTGTCTTCTTTGGGGGTTGATATCCTGATTTGGGCTGGTGGGACACGTGAAGCACTCTGCTTTCTACGGGCCATTGGTGTGTCAGAGTTCTT
>NW_006404660.1:707-2706 GCF_000299155.1 Elephantulus edwardii
AACGCTCACGTGAGTGGGGAGGGAGGAAGTGCACACTGATACATGTGGGGACGGCCAGGGAACCTAAATAGTGAAGGAGGAAGTCTGTTGTTCCCTTTCTAGAATAGTTTCCCCACTCTTTGGATATGCTAAGGATCTCCCCGTTGTTTGAGTTAGTGGGCCTTACGTACTCAGGCCAGAAACCAGTTTGATTCCCCAGGTAACTTAATCCTCAGTGGTACATGAGTATTTTAGGGGAGGTTGATAAATCTTATAGATGTGGCATATATGGGTGTGGGGTGTCGGGGTCACAAGCCCCGGCCCAGCACTCCCTCTGCTGTCCTTGCCGATCTCCCACCAAAGTCCAAGCTTGCAAAGATGGCATTTCCCCACAGACCTCTGGGAACTGTGGTCTGTACCTCTGGGACCTGTAGTCTGTACCTGCAGTTGTAGGCAGAGGGGGTTAGGAAGGCTGGATCACAAGCCCTGTCCCGGCACTCCCTCCGCTGTCCTTGCCGATCTTGGAGAAGTTTTTGGATGTGCGTCGGGATTTGATTCTTAGAAGATGCCATTCATTTGTTTTATCTTCTCCTGGTTGTAGGTTTTTCAGGTTACTTGGAAAACTGTTTATGTTGTGGATTAGGACTTGTAGCATTCTTCCAGGCTTTTCTTTAATGAAACTTTTAGTCCTTGGTTTTAGTCCTAGGTCCACGATCCACCTTATGTTGCTTTTTGTATATGGAGTGAGAGGTGGATCTTGCTTGGGTCTTTTGCAGATACTTTTCCAGTTTTGCCAACACCATTTGTTAAAAAGTCCGTCATTTCTCTACTTACCTGATTTAATCTCCTTTTCAAAAATCAGTTGACCATAGGTAGAGGGGCTGATCTCCGGGTTCTCAATTCTATTCCATTGATCTATGTGTCTGTCATTGTACCAGTATCATGCTGTCTTAACCATTACGGCAGTGTAGTGGGATTTGAAATCAGAGAGTGAGATACCTCCTACCTTTCTTCTGTTTTTTAAGGAGTGGTTTGCTTGTTCGGGGCTTCTTTCCATTCGAAAGGAAACTGGAGATTGCCTTTTCCATCCACTTGAAGAATGGGATTGGTATTTGTATTGTGATTGCGTTAAACGTGTAAATTGCATTTGATAGTATTGCCATTTTCACAATATTGAGTCTTCCTATCCATGAGCAGGAGATATTCTTCCACTTCCCCAGGCCTCTTATTGTGTCTTACAGTAATGTTTTTATAATTTTCCTTGAATAGATCCTTTGTGCTTCTGATTAAATTTACTTATGAGTATTTAATCTTGTGATTAGCTATTGTGAATGGTATTTTCCTATTCGTTCCAGCTCTGTGTTCTCTTTGTCACTGTAGAGAAATCCAACTGATTTTTGTACATTGATATTGGATCCTGCTACTTTGCTGAACTGGTCCACTGTGTCCAATAGTTTTCTTGCTGAGTCTTTAGGGTTTTCTAAGTATACTAACATATCATATGCATTGTTGTTGTTATGTGCCATCGAGTTGCTTGCAACTCATAGCGACCCTATGTACAAGAGCCCTAAAAGCTGCTCTGTCCTATGCCAAATTTGCCATTAGAAACACGCTCATTCCCACCACTCCACTCACAGAATCAATCAATCTCATCGAGAGTCTTCCTCTCTTGCGCCGTCCTTCCACTCTCCCAAACATGATATCGCTCTCCAAGGACCATGCCCAAAGTATGTCATACGAAGCTTGAGAATCCTTGACTCCAAGGAGCATTCTGGTTTCACCCTGTCAAGATCAAACCTGTTTGTTCTCCTAGGAGTCCATGGTATATTCAACACTCTTCTCCAGCACCACAGCTCAAAGGCTTCACTTCTCTTTCTAGCATCTCTATTCACTGTCTAACTCTCTGATGCATAGCACGTAATTGTTGTTGTTGTGTGCCGTCGAGTCGCCTGCGACTCATAGCGACCCTATGTACAACAGCCCTAAACTCTGCTCTGTCCTGTGCCAATCGCACTGTCTC
>NW_006404661.1:0-1551 GCF_000299155.1 Elephantulus edwardii
GCGGTTGGCGCAGAATAGAGCAGGGTTTAGGGCTGTTGTGCATAGGGTCGCTATGAGTCAGAAACGACTCGACGGCACATAAAAACAACAACAACAACAACAACAACAACAATACCTTTGATCTTGTGTGAATGTTTGTGTTCCAGGAATTAGCTAACCACAAACTGAAAAAACAATTACTGGCAAAAACCATATTTTAACTAACGTCAGCAGCAGGTAACTGACTTAAAATTGAACTTCTCCTTTTCCAAAGAGCCAGTGAGCTAATCCCACGCCAAAGAACCCCTAGACATAGTATAAATTCCCTTGCTTTTTGGGGCTTGGGGTCGACTTCCCTGTCTCCTGTGTGAGATACAAGTCGTCCTGAAGCTTCGTCAATAAAAGCCTCCCGTGATTACAGCAAGTGGATCTGGTGTAGGTAGAAAAACTGGTAGACATCACCACTGCTCCCAAACCGTAGATCTCTTCCAGTTGATTAGCTAGGTAGTTCTCTTAAAAATTTCTTAGTGTGGACAGGACTGCTCTTCTGTCTAGAGCGCTAGACTGTGCCCTCACCACCTGGAAGACCTGGCCCTGTTGTCTGGAGGACCTAGTCCCACTGTCACCCCTCTGAATTGCACCATGAACACCTATATCACAGGCGAATACACCAACTCAACAATCCTCACTGCCAGAGCTTGAACTCCTTGAGCTTTGGACCCTTTGGACCCACCTAGCTCCAGCAGTGTCCTAACAGATAAGGCTGCTAATTCATAGAACATATCTCTCCTCAACTAAAGCAAATCTTCCCTTGAGTCAAAAGATAAGAGAGGAACTCAAACAGGATACCTGATTCACCCTCATATGGAGCAGTGCACTCCTGAGCCAAGGTCATCAGACCAAGAGACTGCTAAGGCCTCAGACATGAAAAAAGGCTACCACAGCAATGATACAGAAGAAGCACACTCTACACAAGCCCAAAACAAGGTATCATCCCCTCACCCCCCAAAAAGTGACACAATATAAATGGATTTCCTAAAGTCAGAAAGTCTGGTGGAACTTTCTGACACAGAATTAAAAAGAACAATGATTGAATATTTTCAATGGATGAAAGACAAACTTGAAAAATTAAAGGACTCTGCAAGCAAAGACCAAAAGGAAAATAAAAATTAAAAAAAATTTAAAAAATAAAAACACAATTCAAGACAGTACAGATAAAACAAACAAAGCATGAAAGGTTCCGGAAAAAAAAAACAAGAAACCGCAATCCAGAATATGAGAACCAACGTTTCAGATGCTGTGAACACGTTGGGGTGGCGGGGGGGGAACATATGAACAGAGTTGAAGAGAAGGAACACAGAACTAGTGAAATAGAAAATAGAATTGTCAACACTGATCTACTAGAACAAAAAGCAGAATCAAAAAGGAAGGAAAAATAAGAAAGCCTAAGAATAATGTGGGACTGAAAGACTGTAAACTAGGGCTTTACCCAGACCGGGCGCGACCCCGAGCAACTCACACCAGATCCACTTGCTGTAATCACAAGAGGCTTTTATTGATGAAGCTTCGGGA
>NW_006404661.1:2141-2718 GCF_000299155.1 Elephantulus edwardii
AAAAAAATTTCCTTTCAACACGTATCACGCTGTCTTGACCACCACAGCAGTGTAGTAGGATATGAAATCAGGGAATGAGATGCCTCCTACCTTGATTCTCTTTTTAAGGAGTGCCTTGCTTATTCTGGGCCTCTTTCCATTTCAAATGAAATGGGAGATTGCCTTTTCAAGCTGAGGAAAATTAAATCAAGTCCACAGGAACCAAAATTTTCCCTTAAGTCTATCCCACTCGAATTTCAAAACCATCTCAGGAACAAGGTTGAGGCCTTACCAATGAGCGTAGACCAAATGAGCGCTAGGAGAAGATCAAGAAAATCATCCATGAAGAATGCAAAACATCATTACAAAGGCTGAAGAAGAAGAAAAGACCAAGATGGATGTCAGATGAGACTCTTATTGCATTAGAGCACTGAGAAGCCAAAGCTACAGGAAGAAGCCAAGAAATCAAACAGCTGAACAGAAAATTTCAGGAGGAAACCTGGGACAACAAAGCAAGATAATATAATGCAATGTGCAGAGAGCTGGAGTAAGAAACTCAAAAGTGCTGAACTCGCTCAGCATATCTTTTTTTTAAAAA
>NW_006404662.1:0-2778 GCF_000299155.1 Elephantulus edwardii
GGCTCTGGCTCTGGCCCGTGGGTTCCGGCTCTTGCCCGTGGACTCCTGGCTTGCCCATACTATACAGCCATCTTCCCTTCCCGCGTGCCTGCCCTGCAGACTTCAAGCCCCAGCATTAGATGCAAAACCAAACCAGCCTTACAGAGACTGTTCAATTAGCTCCCATTTGTTCAACTGCGTATGCTCAAATATCTGATCAGTCTACACATATACATACATAACCTGGACCTCAGTGATCCCGCTTTACTCATCATACGCTGACACAGTAATAAAACTTGTTCACTCATGAGTCAGAATATGGAAATACTGTACTTAGACCATCACTGTCATATTCTCGAGCAGAAACAGTATTATGAGATTATCTAAAGTCTAGATTTGGATTGAATTAGTTAAGGTAGGGATGGGGAAGGGCTAGAAGAGGTCCTATCTTATTAATTAGAATTGGGTAGTAGTTAATCTAGACCTCAAGCATCTAGAGCTGCAAATCAGGAACTTGGGTAAAACAAGGGAGGTGCCGAGGGTCCAGACTCGAGAAGGCACTTGTAAAGCTAGCCACAAACTGCAGGTCTTGGCATTTCATGTGTGAGGAACTGGAGTGAGGATGGCAGAGCCTACAGATGGCTCTTGGGCTTGACTCAAAGCTGGAAGTTAGGCTTCTCAAACAAATGGGCTGAGAACAAGCACAAGAGCCTTTAGGGACAGGGTGGGGAGTTGGTGTCAACCTGTCAGAACAGAGGAGAGACTGGTCACTTTTGCTCTGCAGTCTACTTTGGCTGGGAGGGGTTCTGAGGGTTGATAAGCAAAATGAACAACAGCTACCAGGTAGAGATGTCCTCTAGGATTTGAAGAATTCTATGTACTACCACAGCTTAGGCGGGGAACTCAGTCTCTGGATGAGCCGGGGATGGCCTGTAGGTATAATCCGGACACAGCCTGGCATGCCCTCTAAGTCATGATTGAGGCAGGGGGACAGGCCTGCTTCTACAACTCCACTTTGTGTTTGCAAGGTTATTCAAATATCTGTCACTGAAATTATGGTGAAAGAGATTGTTGTTGTTGTTGTGTATTGTCGAGTCAGAAGTGAACAACAGATGACCCTGTGGCAGGTTTTCAGAGGCAGTTAACTGCATGGGAGGAGGTTGTCCATCGTCCTCCCACAGAGTGGCTGGTGGATTCGAACTACATACCTTTGGGATTGCTGTCCAGTTTCTTACCACTTGGCCACCACAGCTCCTTTGTAAGAAATTATAGAATTGTTTAGTGGCTTAAAGAATGAGATGCTTGCAGCCTGCCTGAGTTTGAGTCTACCAATGCAATCATTTGGTACTGGACATGGTCTTTTCTCTTTGAGTCTCAGTTTTCTCATCTGCAAAAAATGGCCAAAATCTGTTATCTTCCTAAGAAGACCTCTCTACATGTCAAATAAATTGGGTCCACAGAGTGAGCTCTGACGGCCTGGTAGTTAGGAAACTGCACTGCAATCCTGAAGGCACGTAGTTCAAATCTACCAGCTGTTCCATGGGAGAAGGATGTGCAATCCTCCCATGCAATTAACTGCCTCTGAGAACCTGCTGGAGGGTCAGCTATAGGTTGGTTCCGACTCGATGGTACTCAACAACAGTAACAAGGAAGAATGTATCCTATAGCAGTGCCTTTTCAAATTCATTTTACATTTCCATCTGCTGTCTCGGTGAGGACATACTGGAGAGCCATTGCTTAGTCTACTCCAGAACCCATTTAAGATTACTGATGACAATGACCTGTCTCGGTTGTTTTGTGGTGGCTTTGATTCTATCCCTCTCCCCCCACCCTTATCACCTAGACCTCTGATCAGGTTCAGACCCCAGGAACAACTGCACAACTTCCAACTCTTGCCTTGCTTTCCCCTTTACTTCCTCTACAAGCTCACAATATGAATAGGCCTGCTCCTCTGGTTTGGTGCTTGCTGTTCCCCATTCCCGTTGATTCCTACAAGAGGAATCAACAATAATCAATCTATGGTCCAGTCCCTGAGCAGATTTTGTCCCTCATAAAGTCAATCTGTAAAAGGCACTTTGAATCCTAATCTGCCAAAGTCCCTAGTCATCTGCATGCTAGTGCCAGGACGTGGAGAAAAGGGAGTGGGTCTACACGCTGAACAAGGTTTCCCTTGTGCACAACAGAGCAACACAGAACCACTGCCTGCAGCTCTATGCTCTCCACTCATGTATGTGTCTACATCTGACTTCAGGGCAATACTCTAGGGAGCTGGGGAGCAGGCCTGCTCTCTCCTCTTTCTTCTAGATCGCACCACACTGCACCACAGTTTTCTCACCCTTCTCCACAGGGAAGCACTGGCCTGGAGCCCAGGAGGCCGGGCCCAGGAGCCAGCTTCGGGTTCCTGACATACTTCCACATCAACCACAATCAATCTGTGAGCATGGGGCCTTCAGCACCTGCTACGCTGTGCCAAATCACTGCTGTACCTCTAAAACTCAGGGCTCCTGCCGGCTCAGCACCCACCCTAGCCCTGCCCCTCACTGTGCGGAGCACACCTTGGCAACCAGGCTGATGTATCCCGGAAGCGACTTCCGCCCAGGCTGAAAATCTCCGTGATCTGAGAAAGAATTCACAGCATGAGTCAATGTGGTCGGCAGAAATAAGGCAGAGTGCCAAAGTAGGGTGAGGTATTCCCAACACTAACCACAGGTGTGCCAACCCCTCCTGTCTCCTCCTCTGGGGCCGAGTTGGAGGTGGACTCGTTCCTGATCTCCTCCGGGTCTGGTGGCTCCTGCTTCA
>NW_006404663.1:0-523 GCF_000299155.1 Elephantulus edwardii
TCATGCCTTAGGATTTAAAATCTATTTTATTTATTAATAAGGTAAGGTATTCTATATTTGAGTTTCTCTATTTCAATTAGTAGTTCTAAAATATAAGAGAACTTTTATATACTCTGATTTTTAAGAGATCTGTAAATAAAGATACACATTTGTCAAGCTGTGTAGTGTACACTGGAAAATATAGAGTCACATATTTTAGTGAAAAATAATAACACAAGGTAAACTAATGCACACTATTTGATAATTTCTATCAAAAAATAGCAATGTGCTTTATCTCTATCTATATATCTATATCTAATCTATATCTATATATCTATATATATCACACATCCACACATATGCATCTACAAACAAGTTCCACATGTATCACATGCCTATTCACACAAATGACCTGCTTTGAGAAGTATGTAGGTAACAAATACTTTAATTTTATTTTTATTTGTATGGAAAAATAGAAATAAACATCTAGAAAAGCTATACAAACAATAAGTCACTGTAAATGCTTTTGTAGGAGCTGAATTTC
>NW_006404663.1:1458-2678 GCF_000299155.1 Elephantulus edwardii
CGTGGTTGCTGTGATGCTGAAGACTGTGACAGTGATGTGCCAATCATGGTATGGGTACCCATGGTGGACAGTGTTGGCTGACGCTTTCCGACTAAATCAAGCCTGGAAGCAGGAGCGACATCCACTTCCGAAAGGGCTTGCCTCCGGAAACTGTGTACGAACAGTGCTCAGGCTGTTCGTTCATAGGGTCGCTATAAGTCGTCTACGACTTGACGGCACCAAACAACAACAACAACACCATGTCTTTTAAGCAGATATATTGAAAGAGATATTGTGTGAACATGAATGCTGAGCTAACAGGACACATAAACTGTGAACCCTTCAACGACTGCGTACTCATCTCAGCTCACGGGTGTTGCATAAAAGTAGTGTAGAACCATACTTCATAGAGTTATCAATAGCTAGTGTTTGTTTGTTTATTTGTTTGTTTGTTTAATTAATTTTAATGAAAGTTTACAGGGACTTAGGGCTTCCAGTCATTGTACTTTTCTCCCTGCCTACCCCCACCCTCCAATTCACTCTTCTCCTTGAAAAGTAAAAGAAAACCCTTCCATTGTTATTCAATCCCTCCCACCAAGTCCACTGTACTCCGCAGTCATCATTCTGGACTCCTATAATGACAATAATGCTGGCAAGGTTGTGGAGAAACTGGAACATTTATTCATTGTTGGTAGGAGTGTGAAATGGTGCAACCACTATAGAAGGCAGTATGGCACTTTCTCAAAAAGATGAAAATAGAAATATCATTTGACCCAGCAATTCCACACTGGTCATTTACCATAGAGACACCATAACCACTACCCAGGCAGATATATTCACACCCATGTGTATTGTGACTTTGTTCTCAATAGCAAAGTTCCCAGGCCTTTCTTCTGAGATACCTATAGATGAATCAACTTCCAATTTTGAGCTAACAGCTCAATACATTTTTGTTTGCCCTAGTCACACTCTATTTAGTGTAAAAAACATGATTACCTAATGGGTTTCTATTTCACAGAGTATTGGAACAATCTTCTACTTCAAAAGTCAACGATAATTCTTTCAATTTTGAGAGGATTAACGTAAATTATTTTTCTCTTTCATCTACCTAAAATATATTTTATTCAAATAAATTTAAAAAGTAAGAAATGATATTGTTGTTGTTATGTGCCATCGAGTTGTTTGCGACTCATAGCGACCCTATGCACAACAGCCCTAAAACCTGCTCTATCCTGCGCCAA
>NW_006404664.1:0-467 GCF_000299155.1 Elephantulus edwardii
AAGCGAAAAGGATCTAGTCTAGACTATTGTAGTATTTTTCAGATATTAAAAGGTCATGTTTTATTTTAAAAATAGAGCATTATGAAATTTTCCTAATTTTAGGAAACTATTTGGTAAAGTTTTAGGAAACAATTTAGGAAAAATTTAGGAAATTATTTATTTATGTATTGATTGATTGATAAATTTTTAGATTCATTCAATACATAGTTCCACAAAGTATAGAATTTATGTAAACATGATAAAGAATATTCTAAATGAGAATCTGCATTCTTTTTAATCAAGAGAGTCTAGCAGTCAACTTAAAACTTAAAACAAATAAAGGATGCTCCCATTAACATTTTTATCTAACATAATTTGAAAGGATGTTGTAATAAGGACCCTTGATGGCACAATGGTTAAACACTCAGCTGCCAACCTAAAGATCAGAGATTTGAACTCACCAGTAGGAGAAAAGATCTGGCAGTGAG
>NW_006404664.1:1242-2646 GCF_000299155.1 Elephantulus edwardii
AAGGCTATAACCTCAGAGCTCCAACAGAAATTTCTTGAAGTCCTGTTCACTTTCAACAAATGTAGTTGAGTCAGCTGCATTTGACAGCTGGTTAATGCGTCTTCCTCCAATCCTAATGCAGACTCTTCTTCATATAGTCCAGTTCCGCTGATTGTTTACTCAGCATATAGATTGTATCAGTGAAAGAATCCAAACCTTGATTCACACTTTTCCTGATTTTAAACCATATCTCTTTGTTCTGGCTGAACTACTGCCCCTTGGCCTGTGTACAGGTTCTGTACAACCACAATTAAGTATTCCAGAATTTTTATTCTCTGCAATGTTATGACCTCCACAGTCAAATGTCTTTACATAGTCAATAAAACAAAAGTAAATTTATTCTTTGCTATCATCCAACTCCATATGATATTACTAATGATATCTTTTGTTCTACATCCTCTTTACAATTCACCTTGAATTTCTAGCAATATCATTGATGGACTACTGCAGCCATATTTTTTAAAGCAAAATTTACTTGGATGTGTTTTAAAACATATTGTTTAATAGTACACACATCTTGTTGCATCATATTTCTTTGGAATGAGCAGGAATATAGATCTCTTTCTGTTATTTTTCCCAAGCAGTTATCCTCCATATTTCTTGTCATAGGTGAGCTTAATGTAGTGAATTATTGATGTAGCTTTCTAGCCATGACCTTTGTAGCTCTCACCACACAACTATTAGGGGCACACAAATATGAAGTGTTTGTGGCCCACTAAAGGAACTAAATATCTTGCTGATAGTGTAAATAAAGTATATGGCATCTTTGTGAGGTGTGTCCATGAAAATAAGATGTGTATATTATTAATGTGGGCTTGGTCAGTTTTGTCAGTAAGGATAATTCCAGAGTACAGTGTGCCCTTTGGACTTGTGTTTCCCGAACAAACCCATGTTGGAGAGCTATAATACTGAAGAGACTGTGAGAAACTGCAAGACCTTGGTACAGTAAGATGTCACAAGATGAAATGGTGGCAGCAGCGACAGCAAAGGTAGTATAAACCAAGAGACTGGTAAAAATTGCTGTGGGCTCATTGTTCATGGAACAAACAGCTTAGTGTGTGCTAGTGGACTGGATGCCCTCAAGTATTTGTCAGAGAAATAAGTTTGCCAACTCATGGAGTTAGTGCTAATTAGTTTCCGGCCTAGGTTTGCTGGCAGAGTAAAAGTCCACCGAGCACATAAATTTGCATATCTAAAAGTTTTATGGCACTTGCCTGAATAGAACAGAGGCCAGGCATCAAGGCTGAGAAACCAGAGTGAGGTCGATATTTCAGCACCGCTGAGAATAGGCTATATCCTGAGTGTTCCTGAACCTGAATTGGAACAAGTTATTTCACTAGTAAATTCTACATTTAAAACATAGAA
>NW_006404665.1:0-2698 GCF_000299155.1 Elephantulus edwardii
TAATAATATTATTAAATTATTTAATTGGATCTCCTTTTTCGGTAATGGGAGCAAATATGGAATTCTTCCAAATATACTACTATATAAACTTCAGGGTTGCATCTATTTGTTTAAATACCTCAATTGTCATTCCATCAATTCCTGGAACATTATTTCTTGTCAATGCTTTTAAGGCAACTTCAATTTCTTCTTTCATTACCATCGGTTTTCAATCATAAGCTTCTTCCTAAAATGTTGCAGTGCCTAAAAAATTTACTTTGGTTTGATTTTTTTTATCTTGGTTCTGTGCATTTCTTCTACCTTCTTCTGATGATTCTTGCATCAGTCAATATTTTACCTGTAGAATTTTTCAGTATTGCAACTTGAGATTTTAATTTGTTCTTTAGTTCTTTCAAATTGAGAAATGTCAAGAGTATTCTTGCATTTTTGTTTTCTAACTCCAGCTCTATGTTCATTTTATAATAATACTTGGCTTTGCTTCTCAGTCTGTCCTTTGTTATCTTCTGTTCATCTCTCTTACTTCACAGTTTCTATAGCCCTCTCCCTCTCTTTTTGTGCACTCTTTATATTCTAGTGCTAGTTTTAAAGTCTCCTTTGAGTTCATGCTAGTCTTTTCTTATTTTTTTTACTTGACTTTGTAATAACCTTTTGCTTTCTTCGTATATGTCCTTGATGTCATTCTACAACTCCTCTGCAAATTTACATTAGTGTTCAATTGATCAAATCTATCCTTGAGATGGTTTTTAAACTCATCTGAGATAGAATTGAGGTATATTTTGTCTCTCATGGATTTGTTTTCATTTTCATCAGCTTTAATTGACACTTGCCTATAAGCAATTGATGATCTGCTGCTCAACAATCAGGCTCTGGATTTGTTTTCACTGTTGACAATTATTTTCTTCCTTGGCTATTTCTATACATAGTTTGATTCCTTTGCATCCCATCAGACAAGGTCCCTGTGTATAATCACCATTTTAAAAATAATATTTTATAATACATACATAATCTATCCCTTAACTATTCTGGCCATATAGAATGTAAAGAAGACAATGTCAGATTGATTTTTAGAAACTTACCACAAATTATCGAGAAGATTTACTTCTGTGAAACTTCACTGTTAGATAGATAGGTGGAAGATTTTTGAGTAATAGTTGATCTCAATTACTCATCTTTGCTTTCTATGTCTTAATGAGGTACTTCAATCAATATAGGTGAGAAATTCTGTGCCTTACTAAACCATTCATTGTACTGTGGATGTAAATCAAGATTTTTAAGCATTCTGGAAATTGATAATAGCATTTTTCAATTTGTGTAAATATAAGAAATTGTATTTCCAAAAGTCTATGAATAATGACAATAACAAAATAATAAAAATAATTGGGTTTTGTATATTCCTTGTCCATATCCTCCAAAATGAATAGAAAATAAATAGAAATAGTTCTCATGTAAATAATTGTTGACATTTGGGTATCACAGCGGTTAAATATCTGACTGCTAACCAAAATAGAGTTTTGAACCTACCAAATGTTGACTTTTCTGAATAATTATAGTGTTGGAAAATCTGTGGAAAACTTCTATTTTCTTTGTAGGGTCACAATAAATTATAATAGGCTTAATAGCAGTTAATATATTTACCAAAAATATTTTTGTTAAAAATAAATTGTAATTCAATTCATATTCCTCTAGAGACAATTAAAGACTATGTAAGATATATTTATATCACACTTCTTTTACTTGATATTGTAAAGTAAAATCTGAGAGAATATCCAAATTATCATATTCATAGACATATAAAATTACTCATAAATTTAAATTACATGCTTGTACCTTTATAAAGCATCTTTTCTTTTTTTAGTTCAAGTAGTCCAATTTTTCATTTTTTATGTTCCTTTTTATTTTTAATCTTTTTAATTAATTTGAATGAAAGTTTACAGAGACTTAGGGTTTCCAGTCATTCATTGTTTCACTTTTCTCCTTACCCACCCCTCCCCCCAGTTCACACTTCTCCTTGAAAAGAAAGAAAAACTCTTTCATCGTTATGCAATTCCTCTCCCCCAAGTCCACACCGCTATGCAGCCTTCACTCTCAACTTCTGTAATGACAAGGATACCCATCATCTCCCTTTTAAACAGTTCTCTCTCTCATCTGTTTTAAAACAATATGCATCATTGCTCCCCTCCTTTTCTGTCTTCCCTCAATCCTGATGTCAGTCCCGTTTTACAACAGTGGCACTATGTACTATTTGTCCTTTTGTGACTGAGATATTTCACTCAGCATAATGTTCTCCACAGTCATCCATTTTGCATTATATTTCACTAGTCCCTTGTTTTCAATGATGCATAGTATTCCATTGTGTGAGTATACCAGAGCTTCTCTATCCATTTGTTTCCTGATGGGCACTTGAATGTTTCGAGCTCTTTGCTATTGCGAACAAAGTTGCAATAAACATGGGTGTGCATATATCTGCTTCGGTGGCAGTTATGGTTCCTTTAGGGTAAATTCCCAGCCATGGAGCTGCTGGGTCAAATGGTATCTCTCTATACAACTTTTTGAGAAAGCACCATACAACCTTCCATAGTGGTTGTACCATTTTACACTTCCACAAACAGTAAATAAGGGTTCCAGTTTCTCCACAACTTCACAAGCATTTGATGTTTGCTATTCTGCTAAATATTGCTATTCTTGTTGGGGTAAGATA
>NW_006404666.1:0-1260 GCF_000299155.1 Elephantulus edwardii
ATGAATCAGGGTGAAGTCTCTCTCAGGGAGGAGTGATAGGGAATAGCAAAGGACACGCTGAAAAAAAGGTCATTAATCAGAACTGGCCTTGACAAGCACTGTGGCAATGGGACAATTAAAACAGACTTTCAAGGGGGAGGAAAAAAAGAGGAATGAACTTGGGGGGGGTAGAGAAAATAGTAAAACAATGAATGAAAGGAAACGCAAAATCTCTGTAAATGTTCATTAAAATTAACAAAATTTAATTAAAAAAATTAAAGAGGCAGAACAGTGAAATCTGTTGTTTTCCAGAAATCATATCTTGGCCCAGCTTGGCCTGGCTTATATCCTTCTGATTGAACTTAAGAACTCCCACAATATGTAGCTAGACAGTAGTATTTACCCCAAGGTACCTGAATGGAAGAAGGAAGTCTGTTCCCGTCTAGATAACATGTCTTGTCCAATATCAGCCTGGCCCAACCCCTTCTGCTTGAGCTTAAGAAATCCAATGTGATGTAGCTAGACAGCAGTGTTTCATCCAAGGTACTTGAATGGCAGAGCAGGAAAAGTGTGTACTCTTTCAGAAACTGTGTCTCAGCAAAGCTAAGAGAAGTTCTTCACATGGAAATGTCAAAGGAATGTGGATGGACCATAAGTAATCAGAAACAATAGATAAAGAAATACAGCCAAATGACAATGGTAAAACCAGACCTGAGGATAATGACATTGACAATGTCAATGGACTGAATGTACCAATTAAGAGAAAAAGATTAATAGAATGGATTAAAAAAACAAATCCCATCAAAATGTTGCCTCAAAGAAGCACATCTAAAAAGGAATAGAAAAACAAACTCAAAATCAAAGACTGGGAAAAAAATATACAAAGCAAATTGCAACCTCCAAAAAGGAGGAGTGGCAATACTAATCTCTGACAAAATAGACTTCAGAACAAAAACAACCATAAAAGATAAGGAAGAGCATTACATACTGATTAAAGGCACAATAGATCAAGAAGACATAAGCTTGGTCAATATTTATGCAAAATACATAAAACAATGTTAACAGAATTGAAGAAGGAAATAGCACCACAGTAGTGGTAGGAGACTTCAACACAAAACTATGATCAAAGAACGTTGTTGTTACTGTTGTTGTTGTTATGTGCTGTCAGGCTTCTCTGGACTCATAGTGGCCCTATGTACAATAGCTCTGAAGCCTACCCTATCCTGAGCCAGTCTCACTGACTCTGACACCCCTACCTCCATTGCCCTAGTTACTGTATCA
>NW_006404666.1:1855-2715 GCF_000299155.1 Elephantulus edwardii
ATTGAAATAATACAAAGTATCTTCTCAGACCACAGTGTCATAAAACTAGAATTTAACCACAGGAGGGTAAAGCTTACAAAACCACCCATTTGAAAACTAATTAACTGTTTGCTAGAACATGATTGGATTAAAAAGAACTAAAGAATGACATTTAAAAAGTTAATTGAAACAAATAAAAATGAAAATAGAGCATACCAAATGCCTGGGATGCAGCTAAGGTGGTCCTCAAGTGTCAGTTCATAATAACAGGCACACAAATAAAAAAGGAAGAAGAAAAATCAATGATCTAACTCAACACCTTCATCAAATAGAAAAAGAACAATATAATATTACAGCCTCTAGAAGAGAGAAAATTATAAGAACAAGAGGTGAAATTAGTAACATAGATAACAGAAAAACAACTAAAACCATCAGTAAGAACAGAAGCTGGTTTTTCCAACTTTACAAGTGAATTTTATCAAACATTCACAGAAGAACTATTACCAATCCTACATAAGCTATTTCAGAAAATAGAAAAAGATGGAATTCTCCCAGACTCATTCTATGAAGTAAACATATCCTTGATAACAAAACCAGGTAAAGATACCACTAAAATAGAAAACTATAGGCCATTATCTCTCATGAACATAGATGAAAATTCCTGAATAAAATCCTGGCCAATAGAATACAATGATGCATAAAAAAAAAAAATAATTCACCATGACCAAGTGGGATTCATAACAGGGATGCAAGGTTGGTTCAACATAAGAAAAACAATCAATGTAATTAATCACATTAACAAAGCAAAGAACCAGAACCACATGATCCTATCAATTGATGCAGAAAAGGCCTTTGACAAAATCCAACACCCTTTCCTGATT
>NW_006404667.1:0-988 GCF_000299155.1 Elephantulus edwardii
ACAAAGGATAAAACAAAACCAAACAATACAAAAAACAACCCACCCACATGGAAGTTGAGTAACATCCCACTTGAGCACTACTAGATTATAGAAGAAAAAAAAATGTTCCTCAAACAAATTAAACGAAAACTACAACATATCAAAAACTCTAGGATATAGCTAACACAGTCCTTAGGGGGCAATTCATACTAATTGGCAAAAACATTTTAAAAAAATTAATAGGGCAAAATTAATGACTTAGCACTTCTATCAAAAAGAAAAAGAATGATAAGCTAATCTACCAGTCCCTAGTTAAAAGCAAATTATAAGGACAAAGACTGAAATAAGTGGGGTAATAAAACCCAGAAAAACAATTGAAGCTATAAACAAGACCAGGAACTGATTTTTATTTTTTTACTTTTTTTTTTTTCCCAAAAGGGTCAATAAAATAGACAACCTCTGGCAAATTTCACAAAACAAAGAGAAAACAGAGAATACACAAATAACTCAAATATGAAATGAAAGAGGTGATATCACAACAGAAAAACAGTTTAAATTTAATCAAATCACTAACAATAGAATATTATGAAAAGCTATACTTTGGTAAATTTGAAAACCTACAGAAAATGGACAAATTTCTAGAAATCCATACCTTACCCATATTGACATGGACAAATTTGTCAGACCCATCACAAAGAAAAAAACTGAGTAGGTCATAAATGCCACTACCAGCCCTCAAAAAAAAAAAAAAGAAAGAAAAAAAAAAAAGGTCCTCACCTAGATGGGTGAATTGTTGATTGCTCCAGAGGTGAATTCCACCAAGCATTCAGAGATAAACTATCAACAATAATTGTTGTTGTTATGTGCCATCGAGTCCTTTCCAACTCATAGCGACCCTATGCACAACAGCTCTAAACCCTGCTCTATCCTGCTCCAACCACACCGCCTCTGACACACCCATCCCAATTACCCCAGTCACCGAATCAATCCATCTCATAGAGGGTCTTCC
>NW_006404667.1:2463-2966 GCF_000299155.1 Elephantulus edwardii
ACGTGGACCAACAGAATAGAGTCAAGAACTAAGAATCTACCCATCTCCTAGTGTCAATTATTATTTGACAAGAAATCAAAATCTATTTAATGAAAAATGACAATGTCTAAAACAAATAGTGCTAGCAAAATTGGAAATCTACTTGTAGAAAACAAGATTGACTTTTCACACTATATGCAAAAATCAATTCAAGGTGTGTGGATTCTTAGTTCTTGACTCTATTCTGTTGGTCTAACCTTGAGAAGAATGGGAATCCCAGAACACTTGATTGTGCGCATGCAAAATCTAGACTTGGACCAGGAAGAAGTCACCAGAAGAAAGCAAAGAAGAACCGCAAGATTCAAAATAAGGAGAGTGAGTCAGAGATGTGTCCTTTCTCCACACTTTGTAAATTTTATGTAGAACAGGTCATTTGGGAAGCTAGACTTTATGAGAAAGAGTATGTCATCAGGATTGGAAGAAGATTCACCAACAACTATGTTATGCAGATGACCTTACTTGCC
>NW_006404668.1:0-2563 GCF_000299155.1 Elephantulus edwardii
CTAACAAGAAGTTTGATGATTTCATAAAGATTCCCAAACCAAAGCCATTGCCATGGAGTGGATTCACGGTGGCCCTCTATCTTCAGAAGCTGTAAATCTTTTCTCAAATTTAAAGGAAGAAAAAAAAAAGACTGCGGACCTTTCTCCATTGAGAAAACTGGTAGATTTGAACTGTTGACCTTTCAGTTAGCAGTTCAGCATGTTACTCACTACACTAATAAGGCTCCTTCAGCTAAGATTATAGCCTCGGAAAACTTATGGGGCAGTTTTCCCCAATCCTATTGACCCAAAAATTGATGGAACACCAATTAACATATTTCAACAAATGGATATTGTTCTGGAAGTGCTCAGCAGGTTGTGACAAGAAATCTAGAGAACAATTACCTGACCAATTCAATTGACTGGAAGAGATCTATATTTGTTCCCATTTCAAAAAAGGTGACCTGACAGAGTGTGGAAATTATTAAACAGTATCACTAATATCACACTCAAGCAAAATCCCACTAAAGATTATCCAAAAATGACTGAAACAGTACATCAACTGAAAAATACCAGGAATACTAGCTGAGTTTAGAAGAGATCATGGCATGAAAGACATTACTGTCAATGTCAATTGGATCTTGGTCAAAAGCAAAGAGTACTAGAGGAATGTCTACCTGTGTTTCATTGATTATGCAAAGGCATTTGACTGTGTGGATCACAACAAATTGTGGCTAACTCTGAGAAGAATGAAAATCCCAAAACACTTGATTGTGCTTATGCAAAAGGAGTCAGGGATGCATCCTGTCTCCATATCTTTTCACTCTGTATGCAGAACAGATCATTCAGGATGTAGGGCTTTATGAGGAGGAATGTGGCAACAAAATTGAAGGAAGACTCATTAACAATCTATGATATGCAAATGACACAACCTTGCTTGCTGAAACTGAAGAAGACCTGAAGCACTTGCTGCAAAAGGTCAAGGACTGTAGTCTTCAATATGGATTGAAGCTCAACATCCAAAACACAAAGATTCTCACCACTGGGCCAATTGGCAGCACCATATTAGATGGAGAAGAGATTGAGGTTGTTAGCAATTACAGCTTGCTCAGATCCACAATCAACACTCTTAACACCAGCACTCAGGAAATCAAAAGATAAATTGCATTGAGAAAATCTGCTATCATTGACCTCTCGAGAGTTCTGAAGAGCAGTGATGTCAGTCTAGCTACAAAGGCGAGCTTAATCCAGGAAATGGTCTTCTCACTTACTTATTAATACTTGAGAGAGTTAGACAATGACTAAGGATGACAAGAAGAATCAAGGCCTTCAAGTTGTGGTGCTGGAGAAGAGTCTTTGACATATCATGGACAAAAGAAAACAAATAGGTCTGTCTTAGAGAGGGTGAAACCAAGTCTCTCCTTGGAGGCTAGGATTTTGAAGCTCCACTTCACTTATTTTGGACACGTGGCCAGAAGAGATCAGTCCTTGGAGAAAGACATCATAATCAGAAGGGTGAACAGACAGCACAGGAGAGCGAGACCCCAGATGATACGGATTGATACAGTAACTGGGGCAATGGGGCTTGATGTGTCAGAATTAGTGAGACTGGTTCAGGACAGGGAAAGGTTCAGAGCTGCTGTACACAGGGTCACTGTACATCGCAGGTGACTAAATGGCACATTACATACTATGACAGGTTTGGAAGCAGGAGTGGTAACCACTTCCTAAATAACATGCCTCTGGGATGTCTATGAACTCTGATAAATGTCAATAGATAGAGGGGTTTCAGGCCTTTTTTGTTCCTAGCATTGCTATGAGTCATGCTCGACTAGAAGGCAATCAACAACATATATAAAACACACACACACACACACACACACACACACACACACACACATATATATACTTTTGCATGTTGTCAATCTGACTCATAACAACCTCATATGACAGGTGTTTTCCAACTGCAGACATATTCATATAAAGCCTCACTTTAAACCACCTGCTACCAGAGGTAATTTTTATTTTAGGTACATGGTGTACCATTGGCCTACTGAGTAATGTGTAGCATGCTAAACCAAAGCCAGCTGGTTCGAATCCACCAGCTGCTCCTAGGAAGAAAGACGATCAATCTCTTCCTATGTGTCTTACAGTCTGAAAACTTAGCAGAGGGTCACTTGTAAGTCAATTTTAACTCTATAGCACTGACATGTGGGTTTTTTTTTAGTTATAGCTGTTTTTTTAATTGGACTGACAATGCGGCTGCAACAATGGACTTCAGCACCACGGGGGTTGAAGAGGACCATGCAAGATCAGGCACTATTTCATTCTGTCATACAGAGGATCACTGTGAATCAGAACTGACAGAAGGCATGACAAAAAACCCTACACAAAACAACTCATGGCCATCCAGTCAGAACCAACTCATAACTAACTATCCAGTAAGTTTTCAGAGGCTCTGAAATCACACTCGAGGAGACTATATATCTCTCTCCATGGAGGAGGGGGATTCAAGCCTCTAGTCTTTGAGTTAAAAGTGCAACTCTCATCTACAACCAGGAGAAGATAAAAGAGATGAATGGGA
>NW_006404669.1:0-1827 GCF_000299155.1 Elephantulus edwardii
TACTGGCCAAATATTTATTAGAAACTTCTGGTAACTTAGATGGTCTGGAATATAAATTGCATGATTTTGGGTACAGAGGAGTCTCTTCCCAAGAGGTAAGACATTATGATGATGAACCTCACTTAATACAGTGTGGATTGTGGGTTTAGAATGGGATATAATTGCAATCAACAAAATCGTCTATGTCCTTTATGTAATGGGTAATTAAACACATATGCACTATGTCAGATGTCAGATAATGTTGTAGAGAAATACAGGTAAGAGAATAGAGGGTAATATTTTTTGGGTGTGGGTACTATTAAATAGATCTTTTTTTTTTAAGAGGTAATAATATTTGAACCCTTAAAATATTTGAAAGAAATGAATCTTGGTCATAAGGAACCATTGCCTCTGGTAATAGTTTAATATCTCTCCAAGAATAGCTAAAGAAAATTATTTTGTGTCTAGTGCCACATAGACCCCAACTAAAGGTTTTTATTTATTGTATTTGTGTATGGTTTATTTTCCAGACTGCTGGCATAGGGGCCTCTGCTCATTTGGTTAACTTCAAAGGAACAGATACAGTAGCAGGGATTGCTTTAATTAAGAAATACTATGGAACAAAAGATCCTGTTCCAGGTTATTCTGTTCCAGCTGCAGAACACAGCACCATAACAGCCTGGGGGAAAGACCATGAAAAAGATGCTTTTGAACACATAGTCACACAGTTTTCATCAGTGCCTGTATCTGTGGTCAGCGATAGCTATGACATTTATAATGCGTGTGAGAAAATATGGGGTGAAGATCTAAGACATTTAATAGTATCAAGAAGTACAGAAGCACCATTAATAATCAGACCTGATTCTGGAAATCCTCTTGACACTGTTTTAAAGGTAAAAGTTAACATATGACTTAATTAAAAAGCATGTAGATCAACTGTATCAAAACTGATTGTCATTTCATTTGTAAATAACACCATTTCAGAGCTGTCTCCTTATTTCAGAGTTATAGACCAGAAGAAGTAATAGATTTATCTATGGTCACACATTAATTAATAGAGAAGGGTGTTAGTAATTTGTATACTGTCAAATCATAGTTGTGTACTATTGAACGGATTTTTTTTTTCATATTTCAAGATTAATTTATAGCATTATGCCATTTTGATTAATCCTGTAAAATAGTCACTCTGTTTATTTGTGGTTTCTTTTCCTTTATCCCAAGTCACAGATATATGAGGTTTTCAGGCCAAAAGAAATATATTCAGTGTGTTGTGGATTAAAAATAATTAGAAAATACTTCTCCTGTAATGGTTCTTTGAAATAATGTGGCTTTTCAGTACATCAGTGTTAAGTATTGAACTGAAGATATATTTTTAATATTTAAGACTTGATTTGTCATCTTTGAAAAATGCTAATAAACATAAACTTAAGCATAGCAGAGATTGTAAGAAATGCGCAGAATTGGACAGGGTTCAGTCTGTTGTTTTGTGAGTATAGTTGAGTTGACAGTACCTAACAAGAACAACTGAAACAATAGAACATAGGTTATTTTATATAACTACAAAAGGTTAGGACCTTTTAAACAAAAGTTTAAAAGAGCTCATACACAGTATTAAAATTTTAAAGGTAATTTGATGAGTTTTTATATTCTCAAGCAGAGTATTGGAAGTTTGTTGGCTTGCTTTGTTTTTAATAAGAGCTTACATTTATTTTCAGTTGTAGTTATTTTGTATTGGTTGTGTTTTTTTCCATACAGGTTTTGGATATTTTAGGCAAGAAGTTCCCCGTTACAGAGAACTCAAAAGGCTACAAATTGCTGCCACCTTACCTTAGAGTTATTCAAGGAGAT
>NW_006404670.1:0-542 GCF_000299155.1 Elephantulus edwardii
CTGGCATACACCCTTCCCAATTTTGAACCATGCAGTGTTCCCTTGCTCTGTTCTGACCACTGCCTCCTGGTCCAAGTATAAGTTTTGTATTAGAACAATCAAGTGTTCTTGGATTCACATTCGTTTCAGAGTCAGCCACAGTTTGTTATTGTCCACTCAGTCAAATGCCTTTGCATAGTCAATGAAACACAGATAGACATTCCTCTGGTATCCTCTGCTTTCAGCCAAGGTCCATCTAACATCAGCTACAATATCCCTAGTACCACGACCCCTTCTAAAAAGTATACTTACTGTTAACCATAAATATATGGATTAATTTCTGGGTTCTCGATTCTCTTCCATTGATCTGTGTGCCTGGCTTTGTATTAGTACCGTGCTGCTTTCCTTAACACCACTGTGCAGTTGGTTTTGATTCCAGGGAGGACTATGCCTCCCACCTTAATTTTTTTTTTCAGATGTGCTTTGCTCATTCAGGGTTTCTTCACTTTCCAAGTAAATTTGACAATTTCTCTATTTATCTCTGTTGCAGACTGAGGGTCCCA
>NW_006404670.1:1352-2007 GCF_000299155.1 Elephantulus edwardii
GTCACAAGGTGACCTTCAGCTTGTATTAAGCCTCCCTCATTTCCCGATATAGCATTTGGTCTACTATTATTAAATTTGATATTCGGCTTCCCTCAGATCTCCTTGAAAAATGAATATGGAATCTGAATTGAGAGGCCATTAAACATGTAGACTGATTTTGGAAAGTCTGTAATTTTTGCAATATTGAGTCTCCCTATCCATAATCAGGGCAATTTTTTCTATTCATTTAGGTCTTTTATTGTGTCTTGCACAAATGATCTGTATCTGTCTGTACAGGACTTTTGTATCTCTAGTTAGGTTCACTCCCAATTATCTCAATTTATGGTTGGCTATTATAAATGGTTTTACATTCTTAGTTTTGCTCTCTCTATTTTCTTTTTACTGTAGAGGAATCCCACTGATTTTTTGGATATTGATCTTGCATGCTGCAACCCTACTAAACTGGTGCACAAGCTCTAAAAGTTTTTTTGTTTTTGTTTTTGTTTTTTTTTCCCCCATTGAGTCCTTGGGGTTTTCTGTGTACGTTATCATATCATCTGCATATAGTTACAGTTTAACCATATCTTTGCTGATTTGTTGAATTTTATTTCCTTTTCTTGTAATATAGTCCTAGGAAGCACTTCAAGTACAATAGTAACTAGAAGAGGTGATAGTG
>NW_006404671.1:0-2748 GCF_000299155.1 Elephantulus edwardii
ATGAGGGAGTTTTTCTTTTGCTTTTCAAGGAGAGGAGCAAAAGGGGGGGGCGGGGAAGGGTTTGTGCGGGGAGAAGGGTGCAATAATGAATGAATGGAATCCCAAAATCTCTGTAGATGTTCATTGAAATGAAAAATAAACAACCTAAATTTTTAATAAATGAGAGACTGTATGGGAAAAATCTTGAATGATCTAGCAAACATTATAAGAAAATGGAGATAATACATAGAATTACTATACCAAAAAAGAATTAAATGACAGAACCATTTCAGGAAGTAACATATGATCAACAGCCGATGTTAATGAAATAAGAACTTCAAACTGAAGATAAGGCTTTGATGAAAAAAGAAACCCTATGATGGAACATCATTAGATATATTTCAACTAACTAACATATACCTGCTCACTAGTCTTTGCCAGAAAATTTGGAAGATATCTACCTGGCCAATGAATGGAAGTGTTCCATATTTGTTCCCATTTCCAAGAAAAGTGATCCAACAGAATGTTGAAACTATTAAACAATATCATTATTATCACATGCAAGCAAAATATTGCTGACGATTGCCCAAAATTGGCTAGAACAGTAAATAGAGAACTACCAGAAGTTCAAACTGGATTTAAAAAATGCGATGGGGCCAGGGATATTGTGCTAATGTCAGATGGATCTTGGATGAAAGCTGAAAATACCAGAAGAATGTCAATTTGTGTTTTATTGACATATGCACAAAATGTGTTTGTGCAGACCATAGCAAATTATTTCTAGCGTTGAGAAGAATGGAAATCCCAGAGCAGTTGATTGTGCTCATGTGGCACTTGTACACTGACCAAGAGGTAGTTTTGGGAGCAGAAGAGGGATTAATCCATGGTTTAAAATCAGGAATAGTGTGTGTCAGGATTGTGTCATTTCATTATACTTACTCAATTTTATGTTGAATAAGTGATTCAAGAAACTAGACTACATAAAGAAGAATTGAACAAAGATTTGTTAATAACTTCTTATATATTGATGATACAACTTTGTTTTCAGAAAGTGAAAAGGACTTGAAGCTCTAATGAAACTTAAAGACTAAAACTTTCAGAACAAATTACTGTTGTGTACCATCAAGATGGAACTGTTCCATAGATCACCCCTCAGTGGGTTTTCAGAGGCAGTAAATTGTATGGAACCTGATTGCCCATTTTTTCCCACGAAGATGCTGGTTAATTCAAACTATGTGCCTTGTTTTTGTTTTTGAAACTTTATTTCTCAGAATGAAATTCAGAAAAGATATAAATGATAAATTATCAAGGTAACAAATTACATAAAAGAGAAGGAAATACATAGGTCTTAGCAATTATGATTAAAATAGGCATTCTCTCTTTGCAATTATGATCAAAATAAGCATTATCTTCAGAAGTAAGTTTATGCTGAATGTGAATTGGATTGAAATACTGTGGTTAAAAGTGCAAAACATTATACAAGGGAACTAACTGAGATAGAGAATAACTCTCACATTTAAGATTTATAGCTAGATTAGTCCCCTGGATCACTAGTAAGAGTACAAAATTAAAATGAAAAATTTTGTATAAAAATAAATAATAATAGTAACAAAAATATAGCTAATTTTTTAAAAAGTTTCTTTTATTAAGTTTAATGAAGGTTTACAGAGATTTTGGATTTCCATTCATTCATTGTTGCATTTTTCTCCCTGCCCACCCCCACCCCCAGTTGGCTCTTCTCTTTGAAAAGTAAAAGAAAAATTCTTTCATTGATATATAATCCCCTCCCCCCCAGTACAGTCCGCTATGCAACCTTCATTCTGGACTCTTGTCATAACCATAATACCCAATCATATATCACTTTTTTCAGTTGACAGTGCATTTCCTTACTTCTAGGCCATTTGTTGTTGTTAGGTGCCTTCGAGTCGAGCACGATTCATAGTGACCCTATGAACAAAAGATCTAAATCCTGTTCTATCCTGCGCCATTCTGACACTTTCTGACACACAAGAGCCCATTGCAGCAGTCACAGTATCAATCCAACTGATTGAGGGTCTTTCTCTCCCTCATGGATCCTCCACCCTTCCAAGTATCATTTCTTTCTCCAAGGAATAGCCTCTCCTAACATGTTCAAAGTATGTGAAATGAAGCCTCGTCATTCTTGCCTCCAAAGAGCACACCTTCTCCAAGACATATCTGCTTGTTCTCTTGGCTGTCCATGGGATGTTCAGTGCTTTTCTCCAACACCACAGCTCAAAGACATCAATTCTTTTTGTGTCATCTTTAGTCATTGTCCAGCTCTCAGATGCATAGATAGTAATCTGAAAGACTATGGTCTGAAAAAGACTCACATTAGTCTTCAAAGTGACATCACTGCTCCCCAAGAACTTGGAGAGATCCCTAACTGCAGATTTTCTAAGTTGCAATGTGTTTCCTTATTTCAGACTACTGATACCAAGGATGTTAATTGTGGATCCAAGCAAGACAAAGCTGTTGACAGTGTCATTCTCTTCTCCATTGTAAGAATCTTTGTTTTCCTGACATTGGGATGCAATCCAAACATAAGGCTGCATTTCTTGATCTTGCAGGCCACTACTTCTAGGCCACTTCAGCATAAAGAAAGCAAAAATCCTTTCAACTAGACTAATAAGCAGGATCATAATAAACTTGTTGTTGTTGTTGTTGTTATGTGCCCTCAAGTCGTTTTCGACTCATAGCGACCCTATGCACAACAGCCCTAAACCCTGCTCTATCCTGCGCCAACTGCAC
>NW_006404672.1:0-526 GCF_000299155.1 Elephantulus edwardii
AATCAGGATGGGTGTGTCAGAGGCAATGTGATTGGCACAAGATAGAGCAGGGTTTAGGGCTGTTGTACATAGGGTCACTATGAGTCGCAAACGACTCTACGGCACATAACAACAACAACAACAGTTCACTATGGGTGGGTTCCAACTTGACAGTATGCAGCAGCAACAACAACAAGAACAATATTTCTAGAAGCTGGAGAATGTGGCATCAAGATTAAAGGAAGACTCAATAATCTACATTATTTCAGATAACACAATCTTGCTTGCTGAACGTGAGAAGGACTTGAAATGTTTGTTGAAGAACAATCAAAAAACAGAGCGTCAATATTGATTTTATCTTAAAGTCAAGAAAACAAAAATTCTCACCATTAGGCTTATAGACAACATCACAATAGATGGAGAAAAGACTGAAACTGTTGATGACTTCATCTTACTTGGATGTATAATGAATACACTTGGTATTAGTAGTCAGGGGATCAGAAGGTGTATTCCAATTGAGAATGTCTTCAGTCAGAGACCTCTCTAA
>NW_006404672.1:2011-2511 GCF_000299155.1 Elephantulus edwardii
TAGAGAAGCTGTGGTATATTCGCACAATGGAATACTATGCTGCATTAAAAAACAAGGAACTCATGCAATATTATTCAAAATGGTTTACTCTGGAGGCATGGTCTTTAAAATCACTTGCTACTCATCTGAATAACAGAAGACTTTGATTGATGCCTTTGAGTTGTGATCTTGAAAAAGAGTGCCTCACATTTTGTGAACTTCCAAGAACAGATATGTCTTGGAGAAGGTGTAGCCAGAGTGCTCCTTGGAGGCAAAGATTTTTCTTGCACACTTTTGATATGTTGCTTCTTGTTGTTGTTGTTATGTGCCATTAAGTCGTTTGTGACTCATAGTAACCCTATGTAAAAGAACTCTAAATGCTGTTCTATCCTGTGCCAACCTTGCCATCTCAAACACACTCATTCCCACCACTCAACTCATAGAATCAATCCATCTCATCAAGACTCTTACTCTCCTGCGCCATCCCTCCACTCTGCCAAACATAATGTTCCTCTCCAAGG
>NW_006404673.1:0-802 GCF_000299155.1 Elephantulus edwardii
CATGTAACAGCAAACACTATGACCTGGATCTTAGTCCACCTTAGTCTCTAGACTGACATCATTGCTCCTCAGCACTCTGGCGAGGTCCCTGGCAGTACACTTTCACAATGCAGTTCACCTTTTTATTTTCTGATTGCTGTTTTCAGAAGTGGTGATTGTTGAGCCAAGTAAGCTGAAAAGCAATCTCTTCTTCATTTATCACGGTGCTGCCAATTGGCACAGTGATGAGGATTTTTTGTCTTCTTGATGTTACATTTCAATACTTACTGAAGACTAGCAAATACTTCAGGTCCTCCTGCAGCGAATGCTTCAGGTCATCCTCAGCTTTGGTAAGCAAGGTTGTATCATTTGTACAAAGCAGGTTGTTGACAAGTCTTCTTCCAATCCTGATCCTCATAAAATTTAGCCTCTCGAATGATCTGTTCCATATATAATTTGAAAAGATATGGAGACAGGACAGATTCCTGACACATTCCTTTCCTAATTCTGAACCATGCAATGTTTCCTTGCTCTGTTATGACAACTGCCTCCTGGTCCACGTATGGTTTCACATGAGCACAATCAAACATTCTAGGATTCCCACTCTACTCAACGTGAGCCACCATTTGTTGTGATCCACACAGTCATATGCTTTTGCATAGTCAATGAAACACAGATAAATATTCTTCTGGATTCTTTGCTATTAGCCAAGGTCTGTTCAACATTGGTGATAATATCTCTAGTGCCAATGCCTCTTCTGAACCCAGCTTGTATATTTGATAGTTCTTTGTTAATGCACTGTTCAGTTGTTTTTTAATAATCT
>NW_006404673.1:1657-2834 GCF_000299155.1 Elephantulus edwardii
TGATGGTTTTGAAATTCAGGTGGGATAGACTCAACATCAAATTTTGGTTCCTGTGGATTTGATTTAACCTCCTTTAGCTTTAATATGAACTTGCACATGAGTAGTTAATGGTCTGTTCCACAGTGTGTTTTCAATATTGGTCTCAAGTAGAGCAGAAATTTTGAAAAAATGATTTACTAGGGTCTTTCAAGTTCCCCTTACTACATAACAGAATTGAATGTCTACTCTTAATGCTTGAAAAGTCTGAATTATTTACTGCCAAAATAGTCATTGTTATTCATCTCTCACTTGATAGATCAACTCTCCGAGACTTAAACTTCATTCCATGCAAACTCTGAAGATCTTCTCTTTATTCCTACTTCATAGAGGATTTGTCCAAAACAAACAGACAAGATTCTCAAGTATACAGTTTGAGAAGGTGGCTAAACAGAGTCTTTAGAATTTCTTGTATTTCTAGGTCTCTTCTTCATATGTCAAACAGGAACTTCTGAAAAGAAATATGGCTTGATCATCAATGTTGTCATGTGATTGATTTTTTTCCTAGCTTGTGGTTTGTTGTTTTTTAGTAGCATCAAGTTGAAACTGAGTCATAGCTGACCCTCAGGTAGGTTTACAGAGGCCATAAATGGGAGGAGATTGTCTATCTTTCTCCCACAGAACAACTGTATACATTTAGATTGGCATCAAAGTTCCTTACCACTAAGGCACCAACAGCTCATCAAATGTTCATTGAAAAGTGCTACCACATGTTGTTAACTCTCTGATCCATATTCTATTCTAATGCTAAAATCTTTTCAAATAAGTGTGTTTATTATTCCAAAATATGCTTAGATACAGTTTATCAGATTTAATGCTATATTTGGTTTCATTTCGTTTCTCCTTATGTACTGAACTCCAAAATAAAGTTATTCATTATTAATTCTTTGATCTATCTACCTTTCATTTTACAAACCAATCTAATAAAATAAAAATACATTAATTAGTAAAAAAGTTTGTAATACATCAAATACACTAAGAAACAATAATGTGGAACTAAGTATATATAGAGCACCAGAGCAAACATTTAAAAACTTTCTAAGCATTTTAGTTGTGCATAGGGTTTTCAGAGGCCTGCTATTTCAGAAGTGGATGGCCAATCCTTCTTCCTAGTCTGTCTTAATCTGAATGTTCAGATTTA
>NW_006404674.1:0-1326 GCF_000299155.1 Elephantulus edwardii
CTAGTATCACAACCTCTTCTAAACCCAGCCTGCACATCTGGTAGTTCTCTGTTGACATATTTTTCCAAACATTAGCATCATATGGGATGACATCAAAAGAAACAAAATACGTATGATTGGAATTGAAGAACATGAAAGTGACAATGAAGTCACTGAGAAACTTGTGGAAGAAGTGGTAGAAGAAAATGTCAGGGTATTTTGAAGAACATGTAAATGCAGAAGCACAGTGAAATCTAAAAAGACTAGACCCAAACTGAAAAATATCAAGATATACCACAGTAAAATTCTCCAAAGTAAAGATAAGGATAGAATATTAAAAGCAGAACAAGAAACATGAGGCGGAAACAATTAGATTAAGTTCTGAATTCTCAACAGAAACTGTGTAAGCTAGAAGACAACGGTATGACATATACAGAAAGTTGAATGAAAATGATTGCTAGCCAAGGATCCTATACTCACAAAAGCTCTCCATCTAATATAAAGGAGAAATTTGGTCTTTTTTCAGAAAAGAAGAAACTTGCGAAAACAATAGTGAAACTAAAGTCTTTCACACAGAGACACCAAAGGAAAGTCAAGGTGTCATAGTAACCAGAAGCAACAGAAAAAGAAACAAGGGAAAATGTCAACAGAAAAACCTGTCTTGACAATAATCACACTTAATGTGAGTGGACTAAATGCACCAATTAAGAGAAAAAGAATAGCACAATGGATAGAAAAATAAAGCCCATCAATATGTTGCCTACAATAGACACATCAAAAAATGAAGGGGAAGACAGATTCAAAATCAAAGGCTGGAGGGGGAGGGGAACACCAATCAAATGGCAACCACAAAAAAAGCAGGTGTGGCAATACTAATCTCTGATAAAATAGACTTCAGAATGAAAACAACCATAAAAGATAAATAAGGACATTACATACTGATTAAAGTCACAGTAGATCAAGAAAACATAACCTTCATCATTATTTATGCACCAAATGATAGACCTACAAAATACATAAAATTGCAGATAACAAAATTCGAGAAAGAAATAGACAGCACAACAATAGGGGTACAAGATCTCAATACAACACTATCACCAAAGGATTGATCAACTCAAAGAAAACTTAAGAAAGACACAGTAGATTTAATCTACACCATCAGCCAACTTGACCTTGTGGATGTATTCAGGATACTGCACCCAATTAAAACTCAATTCACTTTCTTCTCAAGTGCACATGGTATAGTTTCCAGAATCAATCACATATTAGGACACAAAGCAAAAATATTGAAATAATACAAAGTATCTTCTCATACCGCATCATAAAATTAGAAAGTAAATACAGGAG
>NW_006404674.1:1850-2486 GCF_000299155.1 Elephantulus edwardii
ATCCATCACAAAAGAAGAAATTGAACAGGTCATAAAAATACCTCCCTGTAAGAAAAGTCCTGAACCAGATGGCTTCATAACTGAATTCTACAAAACATTCATATGATCTATCACCAATTTTACTTAAATTATTTTAAAAAGCTCTAAAAGAAGGAACACTCCCAGAGTCATTCTATGAAGCAAGAATAACCCTAATACTAAAACGAGGAAAAGAGAATACCAAGAAAGAAAAGTATAGATCAATATCTCTCATGAATATAGATGCAAAAACCCTAGCAAATAGAATACAAAAGCACATAAAAAAAAATTCACTATGACCAAGGGGGATTCATAACAAGTATGCAAGGATGGTTCAACATAAGAAAAACAACCAATGTAATTTACCATATTAACAAAGCAAATAACAAGAACCATCTTAGCAATTGATGAAGAAAAGGCATTTGACAAAATCGAACACCATGTCCTGATAAAGACACTCAGCAAAATTTGAATAAAAGGGAAGTACCTCTATATAGTGATAACTATATATATGCAAAACCAAAAGACAATATCATTCTCAATGGAGAAAGACTAAAAGTATTTTCCTTGTAAAAGGTACCAGACAAGGATGTCCACTGTAACCACTTCTATTCAATA
>NW_006404674.1:2586-3181 GCF_000299155.1 Elephantulus edwardii
CCTCCCCGTAAGAAAAGTCCTGAACCAGATGGCTTCATAACTGAATTCTACAAAATATTCATATTATCTATCACCAATTTTACTTAAATTATTTTAAAAAGCTGTAAAAGAAGGAACACTCCCAGAGTCATCCTAGGAAGCAAGAATAACCCTAATACTAAAACCAGGAAAAGAGAATACCAAGAAAGAAAAGTATAGATCAATATCTCTCATGAATATAGATGCAAAACCCCTAGCAAATAGAATACAAAAGCACATAAAAAAAATTCACTATGACCAAGGGGGATTCATAACAAGTATGCAAGGATGGTTCAACATAAGAAAAACAACCAATGTAATTTATCATATTAACAAAGCAAATAACAAGAACCATCTTAGCAATTGATGAAGAAAAGGCATTTGACAAAATCGAACACCATTTCCTGATAAAGACACTCAGCAAAATTTGAATAAAAGGGAAGTACCTCTATATAGTGATAATTATATATATGCAAAACCAGAAGACAATATCATTCTCAATGGAGAAAGACTAAAAGTATTTTCCTTGTAAAAGGTACCAGACAAGGATGTCCACTGTAACCACTTCTATTCAATA
>NW_006404675.1:0-542 GCF_000299155.1 Elephantulus edwardii
GAAAGCAAACAGGTTTGTCCTGGAGGGGTGAAGCCAGAATGTTCCCTGTGTCAAGGATTCTGAAGCTTCATCTGACATACTTTGGGCATGTTTCAAGGAGGGACTGGTCCTTGGAGAGAGGCATCATGTTTGTGAGGGTGGAGGGACGGCGCAAAAGAGGAAGACCCACGATGAAATGGATCGATTCTGTGAGTGAAGTGGTGGGAATAAATGTGTTTGAGACAGCGAGGTTGGCACAGGATAGAACGGCGTTTAGGGCTCTTGCACATAGGTTCACTATGAGTCACAAAGGACTTGATGGCACACAACAACAACAACACAAACAACATGATGGATAAATAATTGATAAAGCTAGAACCTTTGAAGATGATCATGTCATTAGAATCAGAGGAAAATTTATAATAAACCTACAGAATGCAAATGACACAATTTTGCTTGCTAAAAGTCAGAAGGACCTGAAACATTTGCTGTAGAAGATCAGGGACAATACCTTCCAATATGTATTATGTCTCAACATCAAGAGGTCAAAATTTGATTGAACG
>NW_006404675.1:1482-2386 GCF_000299155.1 Elephantulus edwardii
GGGGTCAAGATGGTAAAGCTTCATCTCTCACACTCCTCTAATACTTTAGGCATGTTGATAGAAAAGACAATTCCTTGTAATGGAATATCATCCTTGGAAGAGGCAGTGAAAAGAAAAGAAAGACCCTCATCAACATAAAAACAGTAGCTGCAGCCATTGGCGCAAATTTCAGGATAGCAGAAGTTGAAACTGGAGACAGGTCTGTTGTTCACAGAGTTACAATGAATCCCACTGAGTCACAATGAATCCTACTATACTTAGTGGCACCTAATAAGAACAATATTCTAGGAATGCTAGTCAAAAGTTTTAAAGCCATTACATCAGATATACTCAGTAAACTAATGTAAACTAAGCACAAAAAGATAAACCAAGAGAATGGTCTCTTAATGAGTATCAGGAAGGAAGAAGAATTTAAAAAATCACAAAAGCCATAAAGAAAATCTTTCAAAAGCTGAAACAGATTAGTAAAATCAATTTAGTGTATCATCAGTATCTTTAAAGAGTTAGGAGAAACAGTAAGTGAACTTGAAGGTAATGTTGTTGTTGTTGTTATGTGCCATCGAGTCGCTTGCGACTCATAGCGACCCTATATACAAGAGCTCTATATGCTCTTCCATCCTGTGCCAACCTAGCCATCTCAAACACACTTATTCCCACCTCCATAGTCACAGAATCGATCCATCTCATCAAAGGTCTTCCTCTCCTCCGCCGCCCCTCCACTCTGCCAAACATGATGAAGATAATATCAGTTGCAATCGTCTAGTCTGATGAGCAAGAAGAGGGGATAAAAGCAAAAACGCAACCAAACTCAGAATGATGAAATAAGGAAAATCTAAAATGAAACAGAAAACTATGAGATACACTGATATATACATAATGTGGGTATTAGAAGGACATTTGGGGA
>NW_006404676.1:0-2764 GCF_000299155.1 Elephantulus edwardii
AACGATATCATTAATATCTCATGCAACCAAAATACTGTTAAAGAACATTCAAAAGTGGCTAAAGCAGTTACATTGACAAGGATGTGCTGAGCATCATTCAAAACGTCTGGAACAGTATATAGATAGGGAACAGCTAGAATTTCAAGCAGCGTTTAGAAGAGGCCATGGCACCAGGGATATCATTGCTGAGGTCAAATGGATCCTGGCTGAAAGTAAAGAATATCAGAAGAATGTCTATTTGTGCTTTATTGACTGTGAAAAGGCATTTGACTGTGACTGACACTGAAAAGAATAGGAGTCCCAGAGCACTTAATTGTGCTCTTGAGAAACCTATACCTGGACCAGGTGGATACTGTATGAACAGAGCAGGGGAACACTGCATAGTTTAAAATTAAAAAGGGAGGGTGGCAGGGTTGCATTTTCTTTCCATACCAATTTAATCTGTATTCTGAGAAAATTATTCAAGAAGCTTGACTCTATCAGATGAAGTGCAGCATCAGAATAAGAGGAAGATTCATCAATAATCTATATTATGCAAATGACACAACCTTGCTTGATGAAAGTGAGGAGAACTTGAAGCATTTGTTGCAGAAGATCAAGGAATGTGGCCTTCAGTATGGATTGTATCTCAATGTCAAGAAAAAAAAAGATTCTTACCTCTGGATTGATAGGCAACATCACAATGGATGGAGAAAAGATTTAAACTGTTAACAACATGAACTTACTTGGATCCACAATTAACACCCTTGGAACCAACAGTTGGGAGATAAGGAGATGCATCACTTGGAAAATCTGCTGTTAGGGACGTCTCCAAATTTTTTGACGAGTAATGATGTCACTTTGATATATAAGGTGCCAGGCCATGGTCTTTCTGATCACTTGCTATGCATCTGAGAGCTGGACAATGAACAAGAATGATAAAAGAAGAATTGATGCCTTTGAGCTGTGGTGTTGGAGAAGAGCACTGAACATTTCATGGACAGCCAAAAGAACAAACAGGTATATCTTGGAGAGTGTGCAGCCATCATGTTCTTTGGAAGCAAGAATGATGAGGCTTTGCCTCACCTACTCCAGGCATGTTGCTAGGAGGGACTATTCCTTGGAGAGGGACATGATGCTGGCGAGGGTAGAGGATCAGTGAAGGAGAGGAAGACCCTCAACCAGGTGGATTGACATGGTGACAGCTGCAGTGAACTCTAGTGTGTCAAGAAGTGTGAAGATGGAACAAGATAGGACTGGGTTCAGATCTGTTGTTCATAGGGTCACTATAAGTTGTATTCAACTCGATGGCACCTATATAACAACAACAACTCCAACCTATTTATCAACTGCCTCAAAAAGCTTCTCATTCTTTGTGAAAACCAGAACATGAAGAGACTGCAATAGGCTCAGTCTACCATGCAAGCTGTTCTTTCACTTGAGCCAGATTATCCATCAAGATCCAATGGTGCTTAAAGTGTGATTGGCAGGCATTGATGCTGTTTGGAGTCATTTGCATGCCCCTAATGGGGAATTAGTATATATCTTTTAGTGTTTTGGAGCAAAACCCTTCCATCCTCTGCAGACAACCACTTTACTTTTGAGAGAAATGTTCCGGCTCATTACCAGTTCTTAGTAGAAATTGAATACCCAACCATGAGCCAGCCAGTCACCATGTGGGTTGCATTTCACAGATTCAAAGCAAGGCATGGCACAACAGTCCAACATCATTACAAAGTATTCTATACAAGATTGGACTTGATGAGGACCTGAGAGCACAAACTACATGTAGAAATGGCCCAAATGTCCTTGATCTCCATTGCTGACACATTATTTTGCCTCTCCCATTTCCTAGACCACATGCCTCTGGAAACTCTATGAACTTTGATAAATGATGATAGTAATAGGCTTCAGGCCTTTTGTTCATAGGGTCACTATGAGTCGTGCTCAACTCAGTGACAATCAACAACAAGAGGTCTGTGTTTAGGGCCGCATAGGATATTCCTTCTGATAAATTGACTGGAAGAGGTAACTTGTGTCTAATTTACAGGTGATTGTTCATGAAATGTAGGCACTACTTGGATGAGAACGTTGACAGTGCTGCAATCTCTTTCTGAGAACTACCAGAAAGACACCTGTAAATGGAAATTTTTCCAATGTGCAGAACAACTAGTAATATGCTTGGTTATTGGAAGCACTAATAGCTAGATAGGTGATTTTCTTCTACTGATTCATTGACTACAGCTAATAAATTTGGGGAAATGGTCAGATATTTGAAAGGAACATTATTGGAAAATCCATGATGAGGAGGTCCATGGAAGAAGTATGTGAATATATCTCTTTGAATGGGGTAAAGAAGTAAAGATGTTTATGTTTCATGTAAATGCTCAACAAAAGCAGAAAACATTTTAATAATCAGTGGACCAGATTACATGTTTTGTGAAGATGAGTCATTATCTTTCCCCACCTATTCCAATCATTGCCCAATGATTCCATGAGCAAAGTACTCTTGATTGTAAGGACAGAGATTATGAATGGACTCAAAAATATGGACTTCTATTCACCAAAGTTGACTTGGCTACAGCCACTGCTGAATACTCAATCTGCCAGCAACAAGATCAATAATGAAACGCCCAACATAAAAACTTTTCTTTAGAACTAGGCAAGGATGTCCATTATCTCCTCTTTTATTCAATATTGTATTGGAAGTCTTAGCGATAGCAATAAGACAAGAGAAAGACATTAGAGGCATACAAATTGGCAAAGAGGAAGTAAAATTATCCCT
>NW_006404677.1:0-947 GCF_000299155.1 Elephantulus edwardii
ACAGAATGTTGATGAGTCTTCCTCCAATCCTGATGCATCAGAATAGAAAATATATGTCACTAAAAAAATACATGTTATAGTCTAGTCTATTTGGACTCATCGGGAACTGTAAGTCTTCAAGGAGTACTAACGAGCTAAAACCAATAATGAATGAAGTTTGAATTAGCAGCGGAGCACTTAAGCACTAAGCCACCAGGTCTCCTTAACCTTAAGAAACATGACTATCACTACTTAAAAAAATTATGAAAATACATTGAGGAAAGGTGAATGACTCCATAAAACCACATACTATATAATATGGGGTTTGACCTATTCAGTTTAGGTAATAAAATCATTTCCTCCAGATGCAAGCATAAGTAAATGATGGAGAGAGAAAGAGACTGGCTGCAGAATGTTTGCTCTATGCAAAGACGAATCTCGGGAAACTCAAATTCATTGCTGTTGAGTCAGGACCAGTTCATAGTTGATCTTACAGTTGGGCTGTAGGGGGAGACAGCCCATCTTTCTCCCACTAAGCCACTGCTGGACTCGAACCCTCAGAGAGGCACCACTTCTGGTTTAGCAGCACAGTTCCTTATATGACACTACGCCACTGTAGCTCTCTGCAAAGCTATGTAGCCACAGGCAAAAATGACATGCTGAGAAATAAATTATTTCTTCTTTTTCAATCTGTCTGTACCAGACAATATTTTCTGTGTCTATCCATAATTAGAATGTAAAATTTGGAAACAATGAAAAAGGAATTGTTGTCAGAAAGTATGGAGTTGGTGGCAAAAATGAGGCTAGAAAGAGAAGGATCAAATTTTGTATGTTCAATGATTCATTCATCACAAATATATTTTTTAAAAAAACACTGTGACTTTACACATGAACCTCACTGATGGACTGACTACAACTGTGGAAGGAAATGTTAGTGGAACTCAGTATCAGCAGCTAAAACCAAGCCA
>NW_006404677.1:2298-2872 GCF_000299155.1 Elephantulus edwardii
TGATAATGCTGTGAAAGATATTTTATTTACTATTAGTTGAAATCACAGATGTGTCTCAGAATGTGTAGCAGTTATAGTGAAAATGAAAAAGAAGCTAAAATTAATTATTTTTATAAAACATCAACAAGGTCTAGAATGGTTGATAGATTCTCATGTTTGAAATTAAGTTCTTGGAATTACTAAATATGGAGTTCATGGATGCTGTTGTTAGGTGCGATTGAGTCAAGTGCAACCCACAGCAATCCCAAGAGCAACGGATCTGAACCCTGTCCTATCCTGTGCCATCTTCACAATTTCTGGCATGCTAGAGCCTATTGTAGCAGTCATTGTGTCAATCCATCTAGCTGGAGGTCTTCCTCTCTCTGATCAATTGTCCACCTTCCCAAGCTTGTTGTCCCCTTCCATGGAATAGTGTCTCATAGCAACATATCCAAAATATGTAAGATGAAGCTTTATCATCCTTGCCTTCAAGGAGCATGCTGGCTGAACTTTCTCCAAGACATACTTTATCTTTTTGGCAGTCGATAGGATTTTCAGGACTCCTTTCCAACATCATAGTTCAAAGACTTTTTTT
>NW_006404678.1:0-1396 GCF_000299155.1 Elephantulus edwardii
ACAATCTCAATCACTTCACCATCCATCCTGATGCTGCCACTTGGTCCAGTGGTGAGAATCTTTGTGTTCTTGACATTGAGCCTCAATCCATATTGAAGACTGCATTCCTTGACACTCTGCAGCAAGCACTTCAGGCCTCCTCAGTTTTAGCAAACAGGGTTGTGCCATCTGCATAATACAGACTGTTGATGAATCTTCCACCAATCTTGACACCACACTTCTCCTCATAGAGCCAAACCTCCCGGATAATCTTTTTAAGAGATAATCTGTTTTAAGAGAGGTTAAAATTATATAAAGTTTTTCATTTTCTGATGTATTTTGAATACCTTCCTTAAATTCAATTTATATCCACAGTATCCCAGTTCTATTACACAAATGCTAGTCTGGGTAAAGGGGGAGAAAGAGAAGAAAGAATTCAGAACTCAAATGCTGATGGCCTTTCCTGTTGCTGATAAGAGAAAACGGCCTTGCTTGTCTGGCTAAGCTAGCAGGTGGCTCATAAATCAAATGGAATGTCCCTACTTAAAGACTCTGTTTATAATAATCATCCCCAGTAAGTTCACAGTGTGAATTTTCATTCTGTCTCTCCAGGATGAGGAACTCACCCGGGAGCTCCCCTTTCCCCACTTTAGTAAAGTTGCATTAAGCTTTCTCCCATTCTCTCTGATTTCTTCTTTAAGTCCACTAACCCAACATATGGTGCTTCGAAACCCGGGAGATGAGTTAAGGTGCTGCGCCCCCGCCTTAGGGCAAGTGCTGGCGCCCCTTACTCTCTTCCGAACCAATCTGTGCAGTGTCTAGATGCCTGAACGATATAGTTCTACTGCTCTCCCTCTCCCCTCTGTATGGGCAGCTGCTGGCCAGATCTCTGCCCCTTTTGTCTTTCTGATCTCTGTATTCTCCCTCTTCTTCTCCTGGAGGCACTTAAAGCTAGACCCAGTTGATTTCCAATCATGTTAAGCCTTTATTCCTCTGTTCCAAAACTTTTAAGATTTCCAGTCCAAACATTGTGAACTCCCATGAGAACCCAGGTCTGTTCCATTGGCCTTCCATCCCACATCCCCACCAAAAAACACAGATCTGTGTTAGAAGGCCAACCAGAAATGCCAGGCATTTCTTCCAGGCTATGAATAGTTCTGAGGATGCTCAAGCTGTCTATAGCATCTCTCAACTCGTAAGAGTTCCTGAGACTCCCGGTTTCCAGAGGACGCTTTGGAATTCCAGTTGCCTTACCCACAGATCTGGGAACCATGGGAAGCCAATGTCTATCCAAGGTCCCAAGATACAGTCTCTTGAACTGCCTTCTCTCAAATCTCTCACACTTGAGTCTAGCTGAAGACCTCTGCCTCAAGAAACTGGTCTTTTTCTGTAACTGAGCAGCCACAATACAAGCTAC
>NW_006404678.1:1879-2415 GCF_000299155.1 Elephantulus edwardii
TTCTCTTAAACCATCATCTTCCTCCTCTAATAACATCAGCATCAAAAACACACAGGTAAATTTGCTGAACCTCTTGGCTCCTTCTTTCCCTGCTTATGTATCAGCTCGGGCAAGTCCCTCCCCCGTCCCACTCTGGAAAGTTCCCAAAGCAGAGAAAAATGTCAAAGTGAATAGCTAATTCTCACTGCTACCCCACAGCACACAGAAAAAAAGCTAGAAACTACCTCCAAACACCTCACTCCCCTTCAAACACCCTATTAGAGACCTGACAGGCCTTTAAAGTTCCAATGCCCGAGAGGAACTGACAGAAAAAAAAATCCTCATGCCTGATAGAGAGTGAATCTGCCAGCCCAGGCTCTCCTGGCTGCCTTATGCCCAGCAACGGTGAAGGGTCAGAGTACTAATGCTCGTTCAAAGAGCAAATGATCTCCTGGTGAATGCTTCAGATGCAGCAGAAAGGGTCATTGGACTAGCCATTGCTCATTCCCTCAACCTCTAACATGGCCTTGCCCAATGTGTAGGACAATGGTTCATTG
>NW_006404678.1:2515-3053 GCF_000299155.1 Elephantulus edwardii
ACGTCCACTCTCTTCCTTCACCTTCTTTCTCTTAAACCATCATCTTCCTCCTCTAATAACATCAGCATCAAAAACACACAGGTAAATTTGCTGAATCTCTTGGCTCCTTCTTTCCCTGCTTATGTATCAGCTCAGGCAAGTCCCTCCCCCGTCCCACTCTGGAAAGTTCCCAAAGCAGAGAAAAATGTCAAAGTGAATAGCAAATTCTCACTGCTACCCCACAGCACACAGAAAAAAAGCTAGAAACTACCTCCAAACACCTCACTCCCCTTCAAACACCCTATTAGAGACCTGGCAGGCCTTTAAAGTTCCAATGCCCGAGAGGAACTGGCAGAAAAAAATCCTCATGCCTGACAGAGAGTGAATCTGCCAGCCCAGGCTCTCCTGGCTGCCTTATGCCCAGCAACAGTGAAGGGTCAGAGTACTAATGCTCATTCAAAGAGCAAATGATCTCCTGGTGCATGCTTCAGATGCAGCAGAAAGGGTCATTGGACTAGCCATTGCTCATTCCCTCAACCTCTAACATGACCTTGCCCAA
>NW_006404679.1:0-677 GCF_000299155.1 Elephantulus edwardii
AGATTAAACATCATTCTTTAGTACCAGTATTCTGCTCATATGCTACCTTCTGAAATGGTTTCATGTTAACTGATGAGGTGTTTTTTTTTTTTTTTAGTTTTTGGGTTCTTTGGGGTACAGTGACTCTGAATTTCTTTAATCTTCTTTCAATGTCCCCTTTGTCTTTCTATATTTTGCCCATCAAGTCCTTCACTAGTGACTAGTGCTACTTGAGACTTGAATTTTCACATCAGTTCTTTCAATTTGATAAATGCCATTATGTTATTCCATTTTGGTTTTCTAACTCCTGGTCTTTGCACATTTCATTGGAGTACTTCATCACTGAAATCTTCTATTTAGCTCTTTTACTTTATCATTTCTCATGTTTGCTTTTGCTACTTTATGTTTAAGAGCTTTCACAGTCTCTCTGATAGCCATTGTGGTATTTTTCCTGTTTATTTTTTCCATAAGGTTATGAAATAAGTAGGTTTTAGTTCTAAAAGAAATGCTTATTAATGGTGATTTTCCTGCATAAATGTCAAATAATATTACTGTTTACTATCTAATTAAATTGAGGAAATTGATGTTTCAGTGATAGAATTCTTTTTTTTAATTTTTTTATTTTATTTTATTATTTTTGTGTGCGTGTACCGTCAAATCAGATCTGACTGGTACAGGAGGAGATTGCCCCTCCTTCC
>NW_006404679.1:1477-2545 GCF_000299155.1 Elephantulus edwardii
TTTGTTTGTTTGTTTGTTTTTTTAGATGATTAAAACACGTTTCCACAAATGACGGCTATAAGTGTTTCTAAGCACGGTTGTCAGTTTAAAAGTGTGTGGCAACCTGTTAAACAGCAATGAGAACCAGCTTCTTCAAAGTATTTTGCCTGGATTTTAGGATTTACATTCAGATCAACAAACACACTTTCTGTATCTAGAGTGTGTTGGCACTGTTGTAACCTACTGTTGTTGCAATGCGAAACCTATTCTTGGACCAAAAGGCAGTCGTCAGAATAGAGCAAGGAGACACTACATGGTTCAAAATCAAGAAGGGGGTCCGTCAGGGATGTATTTTGTCTCCATACCTTTTCAATATGTATGCAGAACAGATCATCAGAAACACTGGGGTTTAGGAAGAGGAATGTAGCATCAGGATTGGTGGAAGATTCATCAACAACCTGTGTTATGCAGATGACACAACCCTGCTTGCTGAAACTGATGAGGACCTGAAGAGCTTGCCGCAGAAGGTCAAGGACTGCAGCCTCCTATATGGATTGAAGCTCAACATCAAGAAAACAAGGATTTTCACCACTGGGCCAATTGGCAGCATCAGTATGGATGGTGAAGAGATTGAGAGAATAGTTTTAGTGTCCTTGGCTCCACAGTCAACACTCTTGGTAACAGCAGCCAGGAAATCAAGAGACGAATTGCATTGGGAAAGTCAGCTCTGAGGGAACCTCTCAAGAGTACTGAAGAGCAGTGACGTCAAGCTGGAGACTACGGTGCTCCTCATTTGGGCTATGTTGTTGTTGTTGCTATGTGCCGTCGAGTCGCCTCGACTCATAGTGACCCTATGTACAACAGCCCTAAACTCCGCTCTGTCCTGTGCCAATCGCACTGTCTCTGACACTCGCATCCCAATTATCCTAGTCACTGAATCAATCCACCTCATAAAGGGCCTTCCTCTCCTGCGCTGTCCTTCCACCCTCCCAAGCATGATGTCCCTCTCTAAGGACCGGTCTTTCCTCACAACATGTCCAAAGTAAGTTAGACGGAGCCTCAGAATCCTTGCCTCCAAGGAGCCACCCG
>NW_006404680.1:0-726 GCF_000299155.1 Elephantulus edwardii
ATAGAGCTGGACAATATCTAAGGGACAGAAGAGGAATTGATGCCTTTGAGTTGTGGTGCTAGAGAAGAGTCTTGAACAAATGATAGGCAATCAAGGAAATAAATAAGTCTGTCTTGGAGAGGGTGAAACCAAGTTATTCCTTGGAGGCAGGATTTTGAAGCTTAATCACCCACACTTTAGTTAAGTGGCCAGGATGGGCCAGTCCTTGGAGGACATCATGCTTGGAAGTGTGGAAGACAGTGCAAGAAAGGAAGATCCAGGATGAGATGTGTTGATACAGTAACTGGAGTACTGAGGGTAGGTGTATTTGAATCAGTGAGAGTGGCTCAGAACAGGGTGGGCCTCAGAGCTGCTGTACATAGGACAACTGTGAGTCCCAAGCAATTCAATGGCACATAACAATTGTTCCCACCAGAGAGTTGTGGCGGCTTAGTGAGTAAGGAGCTATACTGTCAATTCAAAGGCACATGGCTCAAAACCACTAGCTGCTCTGCAGGAAAAAGATGGAAAATCTCCTTCTGTGGTATTTATTGTCTCTGCAAACCTGCTGGAAGGTCAGCTATGAGTTGATTCTGAATCCATAGCATATAACAAGTAAACTTCTTGACATTTTCCTGATAAAAATTCCTTCCCACTTAACACCAGGCCATAATATTTTCCATTACTTCTTATGCATACAAACATTAGGCAATGAATAAGGAAACTGAAGACGATTTGATGATTTTG
>NW_006404680.1:3551-4309 GCF_000299155.1 Elephantulus edwardii
ATGAGTTATAAATCATGCCCAATAGCTAAAGGGAAGACAAAGTATACATACTTTGAGTTCTTGATTACTGCTTCCGTGTGCATTGACTGCACATTGGTTGCTCATAGCTGACTTTCCCAATTCAATTCATCTCCTGATTTCTTGGCTGCTGTTACCAAGAGTGTTGACTGTGGAACCAAGTAAACTAAAACTGTTAACTATCTCAGTCTCTTGACCATCCATACTGATGCTGCCAATTGGCCCAGTGGTGAGAATCTTTGTCTTCTTGATGTTGAGCTTCAATCCATATTGAAGACTGTGGGCAGCTCTGGTGGCCTAGTGGCAAGAAGCTGCACTGCAATCCCAGAAGTGCATGGTTCAAATCCACCAGATGCTCTGCTGGAGAAGGAGGGACAATATCCTCCTTGTACCAGTCAGATCTGATTTGACGGTACACACACAAAAATAATAAAATAAACTTAAAAAAAGTTCTTAGTGAAGACTGCAGTCCTCAACCTTCTCCAGCAAGGGCTTCAGGTCCTCCTCAGTTTTAGCAAGCAGGGTGGTATCATCTGCATAACGTGGCTTGTTGATAATTCTTCACCAATGCTGATGCCACATTCCTCCTCGTACAGCCCAGCATCTCAGATGATCTGTTCTGCATATGGATTGAAAAGGTATGGAGACAAAATACACACCTGACGGACCTTCTTCTTGATTTTGAACCATCCAGTGTCCCCCTGCTCTGTTCTGACGACTGCCTCTTTGTCCAAGTATAG
>NW_006404681.1:0-458 GCF_000299155.1 Elephantulus edwardii
ACATCACTCCATCCCATGGTCTTTTTACTTGCTTGCTATGCATCAGAGAGCTGTACAATTAATAAGAATAACAGAGAAGAAGCAATATTATTTAGTTGTGGTATTAGAGAGGATTACTGAATATCCCATGGACTGCCACAAGAACAAACAGATATGTTTAGGAGAAAGTGTAACCAGAGTTTTAATTGGAAACAAAGATGACAAGTATATCTCTCACAAACATTGGTCATGTTGCTAGAAGACGTTATTCCTTGGAGAAAGACTTCATTCTTGGAAAAGTTAAGGGTCGATGAAAGAAAGGAAGACTTTTCCCAGTTTGATTGACAAAGAAATTGCAGCAATTGGGTCAAGTATGTCAGAAATTATGAGGATGGAACAGGATTTATATTTATTGCTCATAGGGTTGCTTTAAGTTGTACATGACTTGATGGCACCTAACAGTAAAAATAATTTAGCTA
>NW_006404681.1:2518-3433 GCF_000299155.1 Elephantulus edwardii
AGTCTGAATCCCGTGACATCCTCAACATTTCTGAGACATTTTAGTTTATTACTGTAGTCACTGTGTTAATATATCTTGTTAGAGGTCTTTCTCTCTTTTGCTGAATTTCCAAACATAATGTTCATTCCAGGGAATAGCCTCTCTTAGGAGTATGTCCAAATTTAGAGAGGAAAAAAAATGTGATGGTGTGTTAATTGTGTTTGGAATAACATTTTTCTAAGTGGAACGGCACTGATCTGTCTATGTGCTCTACTGAAGTAAGTTGGGGTTGCTGTGATACTGAACTTTGTTCCACCAGTATGTCAAACACCATAATAGTTACCCATTGAGGACAGTGTTTGGGGGTGTTCCCAGATTAAATTTGATTAATTGATTGATTGATTAATTAATTAATTACTTTTGGAAGCAGGAGTGGCATCCACTTCCTAAACCACATGCCACTGGAAACTCTATTAACATACAGAAATTACAATAATTAAAGAACAAGATTCAGATCTTTGTTTGCTATGAGTTGTTCTCAACTTCACAATAGTTAACAACAACAACAACAACAACAAATTGGAAAATACAGGCTTGGTGGTAGAAATGAGGCTGATACAATGATTTAATTTTCAATGATTTATTAATTGCAAATAACTTTTTAAAAGACAAAAATGATGAGTTTTTACATGGACCTCACATCTTGGGCTGCTTAGGGATCAGATTGATTAAATCCATGTAAAGATTTTCCAACAATGTCAACAACAACAACAAGCTATGTAAAGAGTCGTTGGAGAAGTACAATATCAGCAGTCAAAACTAAAACAGGGGCAGTGTGTATGTTATACCATTAATTATTTATCTACAAGTTCAAATTGAGGCTGAAGAAAATTAAAATACGTCCCTGAGAACAATTATATGGAAATTAATATATTC
>NW_006404682.1:0-1398 GCF_000299155.1 Elephantulus edwardii
ATTTTGGTGCTGTCTTTTCCTGGCTTTGGTATCAAAGATATGTTTGCTTCATAGAATGAATCTGGGAGGGTTCCATCTTCTTCTATTTTCTGAAATAATAAAGAAAATGTAAATCTATCACAAGCTGATATATGCACATTACTATTCATGCAGCAGTGTTTACAAATGAAAAAAGATGAAAACAATCCAAGTGTCTGTCAATAGATAAATGACTGAAGAAACTATGGTATATTCATACAATGATGTTATTACATATTATGCAACACTAAAGAACAATGAAGAAATTGTGAATCACTGCCCAATATGTGAATCCTGGAAAAAACTATGCTGGATAACACAAGGCAGTAATAGAAGGATAATTATGGTTTAAACATATGTAAATTCAATTTTGGAGAGCTAATAGAGATAGTGAGAGAAAGAAAGCAAACTATAAATTATTATATATAGATGAATTACAGAAAAAGATAGGTAATACACATTAAGGAGATCAGATACTATACCTAGGTAAGAAAAAATTAATCACATATTATAAAAGGAAATCTCATGTTGGTGGTATTGTAAAATGGTACAAACACTCAGGAAGGCAGTTTGGTGATTCCTCAAAGAGCTGAAATAGAAATTCCGTATGATCCAGCTATTATTATACCCTGGAGAAAGAGAACTGAGCCACAAATGAAGACTTGTACACCAATGTACAATTACCAATGTACACCAATAGTAGCATTATTCACCATCTCAAGAACATGGAAACAACCAAATGTCCAAACACAATCACAATTAAATGGATTGAGAAATTATGGTACATTCACACAATGGAATACTACATAGCACTCAGTAGCAATGATTTTGTAAACTACTGCCTAACTTGGGAGGGACTGTAGATCATTATGCTATATGAACTAACTCAGTCCCATTAGGACAAATTTTGTATAAGACCATTACTGTAGAACAAATATGAGCCTACAAGGGAGAGGGAGGAAGGAGGCAGAGGGCTGCGGATGGGTGGTGGGTGGTGGGAGCAAGAGTATTAAACACACACTTGTTGGGGGTGTGGGTGAAGAAATGAGAAATATCTGGAGTGAAAAACTGAAAAACAATGCATATGAACTTTGTAAATAAACTAGTAATTTTTTTAAAAAAAGGAAATTTGAATTAAAGCTCAGTATGCTTTGTAAACGTCCTCGCAGATAAAATTGTAGCCAACAAAACTGTATGGAGCACAGAAAAAAAAAGGCACTTTCCCATATTATAAATGGTAACTAATCATGTGAACTTCATTCTAGAGAATACTTAGAAATGAAATTGCAGGGGAGCTCTGGTGGCCTAGTGGCAAGGAGCTGCAACTACAATCCCAGAGGCACACGGTTCGAATCCACCAGATGCTCTGCCGAGAAAAGG
>NW_006404682.1:2058-2630 GCF_000299155.1 Elephantulus edwardii
CTTTTGTCCTTGAGTCAGTTTCAACTCATTGTGACCCTCCATCATGTTTCTGATGTTGTAAATCTTTACAAGGGGAGACAATCAATAACACTTATGAAATTGTTTTTGTTGCTATTGTTATGTACCATCAAATCACCTGCAGCTCACAGAGACCCTGTGTACAAAAGCCCTAAATGTTGCTTTATCCTGTGCTAAACTTGCCTTCTCCAACACACTCATTCCTGTCACCTCTCCTATGCCATCCCTCCACTCTCCCAAACAAGATGTCCTGCTCCAAGGACCAGTCTCTCCTTGCAACATGCCCAAATTATGTCAGATGAAGCTTCCGAATGCTTGACTCCAAGAAGCATTCTGGCTTTACCCTTCTAGGATAAACCTGTTTGTTCTCCTAGCAGTCCAGGTTATATTCAACATTCTTCTGCAGCACCACAGTTCAAAGGCATCAATTGTCTTTCTATCATCCCTAGTCACTGTCCAGCTCTCAAATGCATAGCACATAATTGCGAAGTTTACAGTCCGGATCACAGCTTCAGTTTGCTTGGCTCCACAGTCAACAATCTTGGCACCAGCAG
>NW_006404683.1:0-586 GCF_000299155.1 Elephantulus edwardii
GAGGAAGTTCAAATTGCTCTGAAGGAATTGGCAAAAAACAAGGCACCAGGAGTTGATGGCATACCAATTGACATATTTCAACAGACCAAAACTGGCCTGGATGTGCTTACTATGTTGTGCAAAGAAATCTGGAGCACAGCCAGCTGCCCCACTGACTGGAAAAGATCGATATTTGTTCCCATTCCAAAGAAACGTGACCCAACAGAGTGTGGAAATTATCAAACAATATCATTGATATCACATGCAAGCAAGATTCTGCTGAAAATTATCCAAAAACGTTTAGAACAATATGTCAGCAGAGAACTGCCAGGTGTGCAGCCTGGATTTAGAAGAGGTCATGCTACTAGGGATATTATAGCTGATGGATATAGTTGGATGAATCTTGGCAGAAAACAAAGAATACCAGAAGAATGTCTTTCTGTGCTTCTTTGACTATGCAAAGGCTTTTGACTGTCTGGATCACAACAAGCTGTGGCTGACTCTGAGAAGAATGGGAATCCCAGAACATTTAATTGTGCTAATGAGATACCTATCTATACTTGGACCAAAAGGCAGTTGTCAGAACAGAGAAAGGAGACACACATGG
>NW_006404683.1:3171-3774 GCF_000299155.1 Elephantulus edwardii
ATCAAGGACATCTTAGTCTTTAAAATGACATCATTACTCTTAAGGTATTTGGAGAGGTCCCGAACCTTTCCCAGTGCTAAATATCTCCTGATCTCCTGAATACTGGCACCAAAATTCAATTGTGGATCTAAACAAGATAGAATTGTTGACAATTTCAATTTTTTATATGCATCGATCATGATTTTGTCTATTGACCTGAAGGCATGGATTTTTGTTTCCTTAATGTTGAGTTAGAATCTACATTGACGTTTACAGGCTCAGCAAAATGTTTGAAAATATACGGAGAAAGGATACAATCATGACACATACTACTGTTGATTTTAAACGATGTGCTGTTCTCTTACCCTGTTCAGGGCAGCAATGTCTTGGTCTAGGTATAAGGTTCATATAAATATAATTAAGTTGTCTGGAATTCCTATTCTTCTCAAGACTAGCGATAATTTGTTACCATCCACACAGTCAGTGCCTTTGCATAATTCATAAAATGCAAATAGACAATCTTCTGTTATTTCTTTTCTGCTCTCAGCTAAGATCTATCTGACATTAACAATAATCTCTCTGGGATCATAGTCTCTTTTAAATACATCCTGAACTTCTGGCAAT
>NW_006404684.1:0-524 GCF_000299155.1 Elephantulus edwardii
CAGTGCTTGGTGGAGCTCCCCGATTTAAACAAGCTTGGAAGCAGGAGTGGCAACCACTTCTGTAATAGCTTGCCTCTGGAAACCCTATGAACCTGTAGAAAGGACAAAAGTTATACAGGTGTCCAGGTCTTTAGTTCATAGGGTTGCTATGAGTCGCCTACAACTCAATAGCACTTAACAGCAGCAACAACAACAATAATCAAACATGTAATTGAGATTTTAAGCATCTTATTGTGATTTCAGTGAAAATTTACAAACCCAATTTGTTTTCCATTCAATTACTCATACACTGTGAATTCTTTTTCTTGACATTGGCAAATGGGCTTGCTTTTTATGAAGATTCTGATTAACGTTCTAGATTCCATAGCTGAAAAGAAAATCTTGATGTCTCCCAAGGAGAACTCGCTATGTGCAAAGTAAAGATATTTGACTGGCCCGGCACTGGCTGAAAATCACCTGTGACTTCATCCATAGCCACTGGTGAGAGTCAGCGCCCAGAGCCATCAGGGGCTTTAAGCTCGTTG
>NW_006404684.1:1344-2291 GCF_000299155.1 Elephantulus edwardii
GCACTTAGGTTTATAATACGTGCAGTGCATGCAGGAAACTAATGCATGAAGAGGGTTATGTTGTTTTCAAAAGAAGGAAAGCACATTATGTGTGTAAAAATACAATTTCTCAAGTATATTTGTCTCATGGATATGAATTCTTACCTATTACCTATTGTTAGATGTTCAGACTGTTTTCTGTATTTTGATGTTACAGGTCCAATGTTCAAAAAAAAATTTGACTGGCATCAGACATCTCATGTAGGACATTAAATGAATATATAGAACCTACATTTCTATGTCAACCTATCATTTAAGTATAAACACAAAATTTTTTTCATATATAGATTCACTGTTTCTTGGGATTAGGGAGAAGTCCTAGAGAATATAGATAATATGTGCCATCGAGTCACCTACAACTCTATGTACAATAATAGCTCTGAACCCTGCCCTATCCTGAACCAAGCTCATTGTCTCTGACACACCTACCCCCCATTACCCCAGTTACTGTGTGAATCCATCTCATCTAGGGTCTTCCTCTCCTGCACTGTACCTCTACCCTTCCAAGCATAATGTCCTTCTCCAAGGACTAGTCCTTCCTGGCCGCATGCCCAAAGTAAGTGAAATGAAGCTTCAAAATCCTTGCCTTCAAGGAACAGCTTGGTTTCACAGTATCATTTAAAACAAAAACCACTATGGAGAAGTGAAGACTTCAAGACATAAGAAATAACAAAAATATTAATTCTTGTATTATGACAGTGAAGGTAAGTATATTTATTCTGTGAGATCCCTAAAATGGCAAAGCTATGATATTAATAGTAATACTAATAATTTAATAGTCTGAGCCTCTAATTCTGGGTAATTTTAACAAATTATAGTAGAAATTGTGAAGTGAAGACAGCAGTCAAAATTGTGGTGCTGAAGGAACAAGTTTAGTGTGCTTTGAAGAAAATAGCTAAACATAAGGC
>NW_006404685.1:0-744 GCF_000299155.1 Elephantulus edwardii
TCAGTTTGAAGACTAAGGTTCACCTCATTCAGGCCATCCTCTTTTCAGGAACTTGCTATACATCTGAGACTTGGACAGTGCATATAGGTGACAGAGGAAGAATCAATGCCTTTGAGTTGTGGTGCTGGAGAAGAGTCCTGAACATCCCATCAACTGGCAAAAGAACAAACAGATATGTCTAAGAGAAAATGCTGCCAAAATGCTCCCTACAGGCAAAGAGGGTGAAATTCTGTCTCGCATGTTTGGGCATGTTGCTAGGAGGAGTAATTCCTTGGAAATGGATATCATACTTGAAAAGATGGGGGTCAGAAAAAGGGAGGAAGATCCCCAATCAGATAGATTGACACAGTGACTACAGCAATGGGTTCGAGTATATCAAAGATGATGAGGATGGTACAGGATAGGACAGGGTTCATGTTGTTCATTGGGTCTCAATGAATCAAAGCACCTAATCACTAACCAAAGATACTAAAATAGAGAGCTGTGGTGGCTTAGTGGTAAGGAGTTGCACTGCCAGCCCAAAGGTACATTGTTCAAGTCAACTAACTACTATGCAGGAGAAGGACAGACAGTCACCTCCCATGAGATTTACTGCCTATAAAAACCCACTGGAGAGTAAGCTCGATGCTACCTAAAAATGACAAGGAAACCAAATAGATTGGAGTCTTGCATGGCCAAAGCATTTCCTGTGATCTGCTCCACTTCTCTTTTGGGAGACTTTATCTCTCATAAATATTTTTGTGG
>NW_006404685.1:1744-2766 GCF_000299155.1 Elephantulus edwardii
GGCCTTGCGCATCATGGTGTTCTTGCCCATCAGAACCACAGCCTTCCCGCGGAGGGACATGCGGATCTGCTGCATCTGCTTGGAGCCGACATTGTCTGCACCCACGATGAAGCATTTCGGATAATCATCCAGAAGTTGAATGATCTTAAGGGAGTAGTTGGACTTCCAGGTCGCCCTGTCTTCCCTGGGCATCACTGAGGTGTGTCAGGGATTGCCACACGGGGTTTAAAGACGATATCACTCTCACGAGGACGCCTGGTGAGAGTAATTTTTTAAAAGTTCTTCCCTGGTCTCTCTCATAGCCGGTCATGCTGTTTTTTTCATTTGCTTATTCTACGTAAAAAGAAATTTAAGTTTTATATTATTGGTATGAATTTTACCTTCTTTTTATTTTGAAATGCTAGTTTTGAGAGTGCCAATAAATCCTTTTGTAGCTCCTGTGTACACATGGCAAAGAACACTGACTCTACTGTGGTTTTGAGACAAATGAGCAAATCAGTCTTGAAATACATCAGGATGTTCCTTAAAAGTGAAGATGAAGAGATTTTATCTTGCCTACTTTGAACCTGTCATTAGGAAAAACCAGTCACTACAAAAAGACATGATGCTTGTGGCCAACTCCAAAAAAGAGGAAAACTTGTAATGAGAAGAATAGCTGCAATAATGGACTCAAGCACACCAATCACGATAAAGTTGATACATGAAACTTTCATTCCTTTGTAGAAGGCATCATGAGTAGGAGCTGACTCTACAGTAATTCACATATATGTACGTATTGTGTTCTGAAGAGAGAACAGTGGGAATCCTATATAAAAGTAACTCTCTTGTTTAGATTTCAACAGCCATGAAATCTAGAGATGTGCAGCACTGGGGAAATGTGCTGTCAAGGACCTCATTAAAGGTCTAAAGCGCAAAGATGTTAGTTTAAAGACTTAAGTTATGTCTGAGCCAAGTCAGGATATTTTTAATTGCTTCCTATTTGTCTGAAAGGGGGACAATGAATAAGGAAGAAAGACCAAAGA
>NW_006404686.1:0-2756 GCF_000299155.1 Elephantulus edwardii
AGTGGAAGCCCAAAATCTCTGTAAATGTTTATGAAAATTAATAAAATATAATTATAGAAAAAAAAATCAACCCAAGACTGGAAAGGTACTAATTCCAATTAAAAAAACATTTCTTTATAACAGCCTTTCACCACAGTTAATACCTCATTGTTGTTAAATGTTCTTAAGTGGGGACAGATCATCAGGGAAGTTCAAACCACCAATCTTGTCTTAGCTGCCAAGAATTGAACCCTTATAACACCACTCTCCTTAACACATCATTCAAAAATACCTAAACCCACTGCCAGTAAGCGGGTTCCAACTCATCATATCTTCCACTGATTTCTGAAGCTGTTAGGACTCAATCTTTCTCTCATGGAGTTGCTGGTGGATTTGAACTGTTGACCTTTTGATTATTGTCGTTATCGTTAAATGCCATGGAGTCAAGTACAGCTCATGAAGAACAGATCTGAACCCTGTCCTAGCCTTTGTCATTGTTGTCATCTCAACCTAAGATGACGCATTGATGCAACCTGATGAATTGCCTTTTATGCCAACAGAGCCTTTTATTCATTTCACTGATAACTGCTGAGTATGCCCAACAACATTCATTATCTTTGCTCTAAAGAAGCATGAATAAAAATTTTTGCTCTCTTGCCTTATAAAATCACCAAGGAAGCTTGGTGTATATCCTAGGCAATGTATTCCCTAACTCAGAAGTGATATCCCATTACTTTTGGAGTATTCATTTTTTCTGAATAAGGTTGTGGGCCCAGGCAAGAGGAAAGGCACACAAGGATAGAAAACCAGGAAGTAGGAAGTGTTAGGAGCCATTCTAGGTGGCTGTCTGCTAAAATGACTTCAGGGACGAAGAAGTAATGCATGCACATCAGTCCCAACAATAGTTAGTGAAAGAGGTTGTGGCAAACACAGGGCATGTGTCTCCTCTCGTAAGTGCTGGCAGTCATGACAGGATGCCTACTGGTTTTTTTACTAGAGAAGTATGAGGCTTACTTTCCACCAATTAAATACTTTTTTTAAACCACAGTTTGTGTGTGGGTGTGGCTATTATGTGCCATTGAGTTTGAACCAACCCATCTCAGACCCTCTAGAAGTTTTTCTGAGGCAATCAGTCATGGGAGGGGATTGCCTAGCCAATTCTAAATCACAATGACCCATTAAGACAAAATAAAATTTGTCCCATAGCCCTTCCAAGGCAGTAAATTATTGTTGTTCTTGTTGTTGTTGTTGTGATGTGCCATCGAGTCACAGCGACCCTATACACAACAGCTCTAAACCCTGTTCTATCCTGTCACCAACACAACAACTCCCATTACCGCAGTCACTGAATCAATCCACTTCATCCAGGATCTTCCTCTCCTGCACTGTCCCTCTCCAAAGAATGATCCCACCATGCAACATGTCCAAAGTATGTCAGATGAAGCTTCAGAATCCTTGCCTCCAAGGAGCAGCCTGGTCTAACCCTCTCCAGAATGACACTGTTTGTTTTCTTAGCAGTCCATGGTATGTTCAATACTCTTCTCCAGCACCACAGCTCAAAGGCATCAATTCTTCTCCTATCCTCCCTAGTCATTGTCCAACTCTCTGGCACATAGCAAGTGCTTGCAAAGACCATGGCCTGTATCAGGCAAACCTTAGTCTCCAGAGTAACACCATTGCTTTATAAAAGCAAATTATATCATCTTTCTCCCTTGGAATGGCTGGCAGATTCAAACTACTGGCTTTTAAATTAACAGTCCGCTATTTAACTCATTGGACCATCAGCATTTCTTTTGTTACTCAAAAACCAATAAAATGCTTACAGTCATTTATTCCAACTTAAAACAACCCTCCATTGGGGTTCTCAAGTTAGAAATCTTTACAGAAGGAAATTGTTCGTATTTCTCCCATAGAGCAGCTGGTGAACTCAAACTACTGACCCTTCAGTTGGTAGCTCAACAATTACCACACTTGCCACCAGGACTCCTTTGCTCCTTTGTCCTTAGTTATGTTGTTGCTGTTAGGGGCCGTCCAGTAAACTACTACTTTTAATCACCCTATCTTACATCATTGGCATCCTCATTCACAATCTCGGCCCTGCTCAAGTCCATGGGTAAAGTCAATGTGTCAATCAATTGAGGGTCTTCTTCTCTCTGACCATCTGAGGTTCCCAGCATGATGTCCTTTCCCCAGAACAAGTCTCTCCTGACATCATGCCAAAAGTATATGATTAGAAATTTCACCATCCTTGCCTCTAAGGAGCACCCTTGTTTCGCTTCTTCCAAGACAGACCTTTTTGATTTTTGGCAGTCCATGAGATATGCAACACTCATCTCTAATACTACAATTCAAAATCATTGGCTGTTCTCCTGTAATCCTTATTAACTGTCCACCCTGCTTCTTTAGTACTTTGGAGAGGTTCTTGATAGCAGATTTTCCAACGTGCTCACCAAGTTGTGCCAAGAAATCTGGAGAACAACCACTTGGCCAACTGACTGGAAGAGATCTGTATTTATTGCCATTCCAAAGAAGGGTGACCCAACTGAGTATGGAAACTACAGAAGAGTGTCATTGATTTCACATGCAAGCAAGATTCTACTGAAGATTATCCAAAAACGATTAGAACAGCCCATCGGCAGAGAATTGCCAGAAGTCCAGGCTGGGTTTAGAAGGGGTCATGGTACTAGGGATATTGTTGCTGATGTTAAATGGATCTTGGCTGAAAGCAGAGAATACCAGAAGAATGTCTATCTGTGTTTCATTGATTATGCAAAGGC
>NW_006404687.1:0-806 GCF_000299155.1 Elephantulus edwardii
CCTCCCTAGTCATTGTCCAACTCTCTGATGCATAACAAGTGATTACAAAGACCAGGGCCTGTATCAGGCGCACCTTAGTCTCTAGAGAGACACCGTTGCACTAGCTCTGTATAAATTTTACTGCAACAATAAATCCTAGCTCACAGTTTACAAAAACAAATCTTTTATCTTTCCGTGATAGATATTCTTTGCAAACTAGTGATAATTTTGTCCAATAGAATCTTTACTTGAGAGTTCAGCATCAAGTTTTAAGAGTTCTATAAAATAAAACTGAGAAAGAAAATAAGATCATACGCTGGTGTTTAGCTTTTTTTCTTGATGTGACATGTGTTAACTTTCGCTCATGAGTCAAATGCCCCCAATGAATTTAAATGAACTGAGATGTATAATCTTACCTCAGATACAGTGATTCTAAGAAATGAGGATAAAATGGCAAAAGGACATAGATTCTGTACAAATATTGTATTGAAAACATGCAATTAAAATTGTCACAATTTGGAAACAAAGAAAGATTACTGTTGTTAACCACTGAGTCAGAATCAACCCAGAGCTGAACCTCCAGCAGTTGTTAGGGGCAATGAATCTCGGGGGAGGGGATTGTCCATCTCTCTCCCACACGGCAGCTGGGGGTTTACAGTGATGTATCTTTGGGACAGCAGAGCAACTCCTCACAATCAGGCCACCAGAGCTCCATTTAAAAAAATTGGTAACTTATTTCTGATGACAGAAATAAGGCCTGTACAAAGAAAACTACAGAATATTTCTGCGATACACAATATAAGACCTAAAGAAATGGGGGGGGGGGG